>NW_009647217.1:257321-266243 GCF_000708025.1 Charadrius vociferus | reverse complement strand
GGCTCGTTCCCGGCCCAGCTGCTGCTGAAAGACAAAGGTTTTCAAACCTTGCTGGACCCAATAAACAGCTGTTCTTCCCCGCTCCCGGCCATCAATCACCGCTGACAGCCTTCCCCCCATGGTCAAGAGTGTGCTTTTCACCTTAATTTCTTAGAAGGGCTTTTTCACCAGTGGGAAACTCATAAATACCACTTTGCAAGCTCAGGTAGGGCTAATGATGGATGGCTGCTTCACAGATATGCCAGAGGCTTTGACCTAATTGTCACTGAAATACTTCCTGATTAACTAATAGATAAAACCCAATTAAAACTTCTGCTCTTCCCAAAGTCCCTGCCAACTACTTTTTCCCCCCCTCTCGAAGCGTTTGGAACCAGGTGCAGGCGAGCTGGACCCGCTGCGGACAGAGGAGGATGCTCTGCCCACCCCGCTCCACGCGGCCGCGGGGGCTCCGCACGGCCTTCGAGGCGAGGGGTGCCGGGAAGAAGCTCCGGGAAGGTCCCGGGGCACCCAAAGAGGGTCCCCAGGTGTCAGCCCCCCCGGAGAGGCACTTTAAGCTCGAGGGTAGTAGCGACTAGCAGGGCACACTCTTCCCCCTGTTTTTTTACCATCTTTCTTCCTACGCTGAATAGAACCATTGCACAGAAAAGCTTCTTTAGCACACTTGCTTTGATGTGCAATAAGTTAATTACTGTAATAGGTTCATCCTTCTGCCCCAGTATTGAATCATGTAGAACATCCATATAAATTGTCACAGACTTCCTCATTCGGACTCATTTTATTCTTTCAACAGACCTAGCAAGACTATTTCTGCAGCAGGATTTGTTTAAACCCCATTTACCCGGTGTACCCATTATTATTTGTTCTCCCAATATTCACCTCAGTCCGACCCCCGCGGGGAGGGGGCTCACTGACGCCCCGGTCCTGCGGCCGCTGGGCTGGGGGGACACAGGGCTCCCGAGCCCACCTCGCTACCGGCCGCGGGAGCCCTCTCCCAGCAGCAAAGTAAACCCATGCCAGGGAAGTCCAGCGCCTCATCTCACGTTTTCAGGATGAAACCCCTCTGCCCAGGAGCAGCAGGCGAGCGAGAGGCGTAAGGACAACACAGAAAACGTCGCCTGGAGCAGGAGTCTCGCCGTGTTCTCCCAGGGCTGTGGGAGGGCTCCGTGGCATCCTCCGCTCTGCCCCAGACTGGGGCCGCACTGGGGTTTCATCTGAAACGTGAGGGCTCGGGAAGCGCCAGCCGCTTCACAAGGTGACACGAGAGCACAGGGGAGCTCCGTACCTGCCTTTGTCTTCCATTTCGCCCTGGTTCTTCCCTCTCCCCTGGTTTTCTTAAAATAATCTCCAGGTAACGCATTCAGTCCCGCTGGGCTGCTTTATATCACTCACAGCGTTTGCCAGTTGACTCTCTCCCGCTGAGATCAAGTCTCTTATCAGGGATTAAGCCTGTAGTTGAGGAGCGCCGCTCTGAAGTGTGCTGGCGGAGCCGGCAGCCGGGACCAGCAAGCCCGGCAGAAGTCACCGGTGCCCGCGGGACCCAGAGCAGCCCTGCTGCACCGGCACCAGCAATACCACGGCCACAGCCGAGCTCCACACGACACAAACGGGTGATGGCGGGCATCTAACACAGCCCCCTCCAAAAACAAGGGAGTGGGGAGGAAGCAAGCTGAACGAGTGTGGAGAGGCAAAGCAGAGCTGATTACATCTAGCTGAGGTGACACGAAATGCTCTCATCTCCCCGCTTCCAGGAGAGAGGATCTATAGCAAAGACATCCCCAGTGCAGCTCAGCACCTGGAAGGGGGCCGCAGCAGAGGGCGGGAGCAGAAGATGGATTTCTCTCCTCTCCCCACCGAGCCGCCGCGTGTCCCACGCTGCCCCATGGCCGCTGGCCCCTGCGGCGCCGGGCTGCAGCCTGCCCTCGGCGCTCACACAAAGCCTCCGACAAACCACACTCAAACAGCCATTCTGTTCCGGAAACTATGCTGAAAAATCTCAGGAGGAAGAGATTTGTTAGATGTAGTCCAACCCAGAGGAAATATCCTGGGGATGCAGGCGGGAGGCCAGCTTTCAGGCTGGAAGATGTCCATGGAGATGTTTGCTGTGGTGTTCAGCACGGGGAAAGTCTCCGGCAGCTGCCCCCGATTCCCAGCCCGGTCCGCAGGCGGAGCTGGGGGAGAAGCAGGAGGAGCGGGGCTGAGCTCAAGCACGGGGCAGATGCAGCTTCCAGTGGAAATGCACCTACGGAGAAACAGCGGGGCACGGGGTGGATGGAGCCCCCGCCCGGAGAAGGAGACTGGTAACGTCAGGGTGAGTCGGTGCTGCAGAGGAGGCGAGGAAGGGCTTTCCCTGCGGGGACGTTTGTCCCCGGGGAGGCGATCTGTCCAGCAGCCGGAGCAGAGCCGCATCCCCGCGCCCAGAGAGCTCCCGACCCTCCAGCCCCATCGCGGCATCCCCTCAGCACCACTCCCCAGCCGGGAGCAGAAAGCCTGCGGCACATTTCTGAAGGCAGGACACTAAGCTGCGGTATTTTTCCCCGTTTGCTGCCCTTGACCCAGCTCCGCAGGCAGGAGCGGCCTGACCCGGCCCGGCACAGCTGTTCCGACCTCCGCGGAGCTGCTCCGACCACAGCGTGACAGAGGGAAATGGGAAAGAAGACGGGGGTGCAGAGGAGGTCTGCAGCTCCCGGGTGGTAACTGCACATCAGCGCGGCGTGAGCCGGCGCGGTGGCCCCAGTGACCTTCCCGCCAGCGCAGCAGGGATGCGGGAGCTTCGAGCCCTGCCCCCGCGCCGCCCTCGGCGTGAAACGAGCCGGCGGCTCCCCGGTGGGACCCCTCAGCAGAGGGTTTGTCCCCCTCGCCGCCAAGGAGCTGGCTTGCCCCGCCAGCACGGCTGCCCGAGCCCAGCTCCGCAGAAGGGGCCATCAAGGCTGTTTGCCGCTTTACACAGGCTATCATGTGCTGTGTCGCAGCGGGGGACTGTAAATGACTTTATAGTTATTGTTCCTCAAATTGGACACCCCCTTGGAGCTTAGATAATATGAGATGAAACAGCCTGCGGGAGGTTGCAGTCAAGTGGAACAGTGATGGAGGCTTTTTTCCCCCCCTTCCCGAGAAGAAACACTCCACCTATTTACTTCTCCTCCACACCTCCTCCTCCGCCTGTCAGCGCGCGGAGCAGAACCACACCTGGCAGTGAGAGGGGCGAGCACGGCTATCATCGCCCAGCAAACCCAGCGCAGACGAATGCAGTGCGCGTTAGGACGTGGAAATGCAGCTCTGACAGCGAGCCCCGGAGAGGACTGGGAAGGGAGAGGGAGGATGCTGCGGCTCCTCACTCCATTTCCCACCGACGCGGGGTTTGCAAGGAAACATTATTACTGGCAAAGCAGAAATATCACCTCATGTCATTTGGCTTCGCGGGGCCGGTGTAACCACACGGGCGCTGAAGCAGAGAGGAGAGATGCTGCTGGAGGGAGCGGGAGCGGAAGGGAGGCTTTGAGGCGAGAGAGCACAGGGAAGAAACAGAAATAATGAGGGATTCGGGGAAGGAGGATGTCAGGGCTCAGCGCCCTGCCAAGGGAAGGCAGCGTGTTACGCAGGAAGGGGGAAGCGGAGGACTGGAAGAGAAAGGAAAGGGCATCTGAGAGCAAAGGAGTTCCTGCAACAGCCTCTGGCGAGGAGGGAGCGGGCTGAACCAGAAGGGACCTGCACGGAGATGCTCAGCCTGGAGCAGAGAGACCCGGAGCCGAGGAGCAGAGAGGGACGGGGGGAGAGGGCGAGGAGCAAACGGCGTGACAGGGGCGCTGGGAGCCTGCGAGGATCCCAAGCTTCCAGGCGTGTGCCCTAGAAATCACAGAGTGGAAGAAGAAATGAAAAATAAATTAAAAAAATTAATCACTAACAGTGGCACTCCGTCCATTTCCCAAGGCGCCGTTTGAGGCCAACAGCCCCGCCTGGCAGGGGAGAGTTTCTGGGGAGCCATGGGACCTGCCCGAAGGCTTTTGGCCGGCAGGTACGCACACAGGGAACACCTATCGTTTCTTTTAGGGCATATGGATTTTTGGGGCGTTTTACGGGCGCGCTGGAGGTCGGTAGCAGCTACAGGCTGCCCACGTGTTGGCGTGCCCCCGGCCGAGGGAAGGGCTGGCTGGGGGTGCCTCTGTGGCCGGTGGCCGGCAGCGCGGTGGGCACCGGGCCGGCGGAGGTTCGGCAGCGGAGCCGTCGGCTCCGGAGCCTCGGGAGCAGAGGGAAAGCTCCCAACCGCCGGCGAGCGCAGTCGCTCTGTTTGCCTTTTCCCACAGCAGATCCGATGATTTAAATTAGGTCTCGATTCTTGTTTAAATTATAGTTTACTGTTCTGCGCCCCGCTCAGAAGTGAATTACCTTAAGCAGCAGTATTAATAACACGGTTATAATTAAGCTTCATTACTGTAGGCAGTTTGCTGAAACAAATTGCTTCTTCATTATTATTATGGCACCTTTGGTAAAAAGACATTTCCCCAGAATGCGACCTTGATGCTTTATATAGCAAAAGCTGGGAGATGATAGAGATGTAAGGATGAATTAGCATCTTTTACCTTCGATATCAAGCTCATTAAAAGGAAAGCAACTCGAGTCAAAACCAAGCAGCCTTGATGGAAATTTTAATCTGAGCGAAATGGATAATGAATAGGTTTGAACTTTTCCTGACATTTTTATGGCAGCGCTTTATTTATATTATGCTTCTGCTAAAACGTAAATAAATAAAGCAGGGGCAGGGTGGAGGACGGCCCGGAGATGGGCTGCCTGCCCTGGGGTGGCCGCAGAGCCTGCCGGCCGAGCCGGGGCACGGGCAGGCCACCGACCCGCTCCCCTGCCACCAGCGCCACGTCCCCGCACGGAGCAAGGCGGAAGCCCGCTTTAAAGCCCACTGTGCCTCAGGACAGCGGAGCTCCCGGGGCATCCCTTCCAGCCCCACGTGCTTCATCTGCAGTCCCCAAAGAGCCCAATCCTCCCCCCGCAGCAGCTTCCGGGGGGGGCTGCTCCCTCCAGCGACCCACGTCACCCTCCGTTTAATGTCCTGGTCCATTTAGCACAGCCGTAACAGTGCCGTACGCATCTGCATCCCCTTCAGCAGAAGACCCCGACTCTTATTAACGAAGCCCCGTAATGCCTGCAGGACTCGGGGCTGTTAACACCCGGCAGCCGCCGCGGCACGGAGCAGCGGTGGGGCAGGTTTTCACGAGCTCTCCCTCTCCGTCCCTCTCCAACAGGAACCACAAACAATGCGCTTTCCAGAAGCATTCAGCTCCCAAACTTCACCCAACGCCTAAGCTCCCCCAGACTCACGGGGCGCTCAGCGCCCCTACAGAGAGCCCCGAGGCGCTGCTCCCGTTTGCCTTCACCACCCCAAACACAGATCCCGCGGCAGTGGGCAGGAACCGGATCCTGCTCTCCTTCCACCGCACCATTTTCCACTGCCACGGTACAAAAACTCTCCTGCCAATGCGTCTTGCAGGCGATGCCTGTGCTGAAAACACGTCCCCATTCCGGCTGACCGTCTGCGAGCGGAGAGCCCGTGGGAGGAGAAGGGGTTGTCCTGCGGCGGGGGCAGAGCTCGCGGGAGCCCCCAGCCGAAACTGGCACCCGGGCAGCCCCGAGAGAGCCGCTGCGGCAGAGCTCGCACCTCGCTTTCCCCGCAGCTCTTAAAACTAAGTGAGACATTAATTTCTGCATTGTAAGTGCTCAACAACTGAAACAGGACATTATGGAGGGGATGCAAATAGATATCTAGAGTCTGGAGAGATAAAGGCAAAGCAGTTTCAGAAAAAGATGCCATTAAGAGCGTAGGGAGAGAGGAAACAACCTGTTTAAGTACTGCATCAGAGGGATCGTTACAGGTGGGAGAAGGGGACACCGTGTGCCTGAGCACAAACACGGCAAAGCGCATTCAGGGCTGGGCGATTTGCCCAGCTCAGCCAAACCAAGAGAGCCGAGACAAAACAAGCCAAACAGAAAGAAATAACCCTTCTCTTTCTTCCTGCCCCCAAAAGAGGTCCTGAGCCCCATCCCCTCCCTGGGGCGTCTCTGGAGGGTACATCACTCACCACAGCCGCTCTCAGAGGGAGGAATGCTGCTCAGCCCCTCCTTCTGTGCCATCCGAGGTACCGGTGGCCCATCGCCAGCAGCAGCAGATAATGAGCCCTCAATTATCACCATTATCACTCTCACCCACACCACCTGCAAGGCCATTTAGCTGAGCCGCAGCCTCTCTCCACCTGGGCCAGGGAAGAGGGCAACGCGTGACCCCTTGCTCCAAACCTCGCTGGCTACAGCCCTGCCCCGGGCACGGTCCCGGTCCCCGACAGCCTTCCTCCAGCGGGACACACGGGCACTCGGGGACAGGGATGGACGGGTACCTGCTCCCCCTCCCGCGGGGCTCCAGCCCTTCCACGGACAGCAGAAGAGTGAGTCACAGCGACTCTCGCGTGCGCCGCCAGGCTAAAAACAGAAAAAACCCTGCACGTACCTCCCGGCTTCCAAACTGGCCTCGGGAGCGCCCCAGACTCATCTCCGCTGGCCAGGGCTGAGAGGAGCGGGGGCAGCAGGGGGGTGCCCCCACCCATGCTCTCTGCCTCCAGGACTGGGGGAGCGCTGGGAGGAGGTGCTGCAGCTCCCCCGGGCTCACACCCCTCCTGCTAAAGGCAGGCTGCCGGGCAGCACCATCTTAAAGGCTGCCCCTAACACGCGGCAGCTGCCCCCCACCAGGTGCTCCGCTTTCGTCCCTAAATCACCCGGGAGCCCGTTCCTCGCCTGATCCCCCCCAGCACCCCTGGGGATGCCTCTGGGGTCTTGGCTCTACCCCCTGCACCGCAGCTCGCCTATTCTGCACGCAGGAAGGCCACTGCACGGATGAGAAAAGCTCCCTCAGCCCAAAAAATCAGCAGTTGCCTCTGAAAACCTTCCCACCCCGCCACCCTTCCTACAGCAGCCCCCCACCGCCTGACCGGTGGCACACGTCTGTGTCGCCTTTGGCTCCCGCCTGGGTGGCGCCGGCAGCCCCGGGGATGCGCTGGCACCGGCCGCGCAGGGAACGCTGTGTCTGACCCGGCAAAGCCCGGACTCCAACTTTAACGGCCCTTCAAACTCTCATCGTTTGCTTCCACGCGGCTCCTAGCAGCCCCCTGCGAATGGCTGTTAGCGTGCAATTAAACTACCTTCTCAAAAGGTTACCGATAAAAATATTTCTCCCCATTGTTAAATGGGGCATTTATTGGGTCTGGCCGTGACCTTCAGCACGACAGGATTTAACGCTGGCTCCGCTGCGGCTCTGAGCTCGCTCAGACCGCGTGCCCCGAGGTGTAGGGGGGTGCGGGGCCTCAGGACCCCCCTCCCAGGGCGGGAGCAGAGGCAGCATCTCCCCCGGCGGGAGCCGGCCCCCGCTGCCCCGGGGTCAGTGCCACGCTGCGAATGCTTCCATCCACGTTAAGCGTCCCCTGCAAACGTGTAGCTCTGCTCATTGAAGGCGTCCCTAGTGCAGGTGGGAATCCCTCCTGGCCCTGCTCCGGGGCAGCTCGCAGACCCGTGTGCCCAGTCCTGGAGCCAGAGTGGTGTGGGATCCACTGGTGCGGGTGCCAAGCGCTCCTCAAAAATGAATTTCCTGGGGCGTTCAGCCCCGCACGCTGACAACTGGGCTATTACGTAAGAACTTCCCTCTCTAAATTTGCATCCGAGATCTCTCCCCCTCTCCGCACATGCGTGCCTCCGCGTGTGTATGTACACACACTCATTAAACAAATGCTAGCTATCAATTTCACTGAGTGCTTATTCTGATAATAGCTATATTTATCATTTAGCATCTCTGGATGCAGTTCAAGTTTAAAATCTATTATGGGTATTATGATATTTAATAACTGTGTTTTATTTTGAAATGCAATAAAAAATAAAGATAAGGAGATATTTTTTTTAAGCCCCCTCCTGGGCTCTGAATCCATCTCTGTCACTGACACGCTGGGTGACCTTGGAGAGGTCGCTTATTCTCTCCGCGCCGGAGCTTCTGGATCGCAAGATGGGGATAATCATACGATCTGCTGCCCGGGGGTGTTGTGAAGCCTCCTTCTTAATTAATGTTTATAGAGTGATTTTGTCTCCCTAGACGGAAGGGGCGAGCTCTCGTTGGTGTTTCATCTGTGTAGCCCCCCCCCTCCGGTGGGGTCCCACAGCCGACCAGTACGGGACAGGTGACTGTCCCCTGGGTCGCACTGGGAGAAGGGACAAGGTAGCGCTGGGGCCCAGGATGGGGCAGGGCTGTGCCGCACACCCCCGTGTTCTTCCCCAGCCCTGGTTCAATCTTCCCGTACCTGAGAGCATCATCGCTAAATCTTCTTACGCTGGCCGGAATGTCCCCCAGTCCACCTCGAAGTGGAGTGTCTCACGGCGAGGCAGCGGCTGGGTGACGGGAAGGGCGGCTGGGGGGAAGGATCAGGGCTGCGGCGACCAACAATGGCCTCTGACCACCCGCCAGCACCTGGGAGGGGCGGGCACGGCATCCACCATCCCGGCAGGGCCATCGTCCCGAGGATGGGGACGCAGAGGCCAACACCACTGTTGCCATCGCGCATCCTTGCCCGGGGAGAGGACGGAGCCGGCCGGAGGCTGTGTGCCGCAGCGCTCGGCAGAACCCCACCCTGTGCCAACATCACCTTTTGTGCTCACACGGCAATTCACCTCCCTCGAGCAAACGTACCCCTTCCCCACCCCTCCGGAGGCAGGAATTACGGCCACGGTCAGTATATAGCCCTGTCCTGGGGCGCCGGCAGGGGCTTGCGGCACCCACGTCCCCGCGAAGCATCTCAGAGGCTGCCCGCTGCTTTGGATGCCGGGCACCTCCCCGCAGGCAGGCGAAAGGAGGAGAGCATGCAGGAGACAGGGCCGGGGCGACCT
>NW_009647217.1:251987-257036 GCF_000708025.1 Charadrius vociferus | reverse complement strand
GGGGCTCCAAACCAGCCTGACGGTACCGCTGGCAATCTGCTGCGGGCACCGGGGGCTGCCCAGGGCTCACCCCGAATGCCTCCCCGCATCCCCCGCAGCCGCTCAGCTGGATGGATGCTTTACCCTCTGTTTCGAGCACGCAGCACAGGAGGAAAGCTGTGACCTCCCTCCACGCTCTGGCGTACATTAAAACTTCAGCAGAGTCCCGGCAGGCACTGCCTCTCGCCGCCCTGCCACAGCTCAGGCGCCACCTTGGAAAACGCGCATCTCCCGTGACGGCACGAGGCGCTGCCGGCTCACCCGGGGCGCAGAGAGCCCTGTACGCCTCCGGCGAAAAGCGCCGGAACCCCGCTCCGGAGAAAGCGTGACATACCAGTTCAGAAGTCGGTCGCTATTATTATTTTATTATTAATAATAACCCACTTCTTTCAGCGGCGTCAGGCTCGTTGCCCCCGTTCCCTGCCCTTAGAGTGCGCGGTCCAGCGGCCTTACACCCTTCCACCGCAGACTGGACAAACAATTTGCATACCTTAATTAAATTTACGGTAATCTCCACCGAAGTCAGCCTGTAAGGGATGGTGTGTACACGGTCTTAAAGCAAATCACGGCTAGTGATGAAAGAGCCTATTTCAGTTAAGTAAATTATGAGGAGGCGGGTGATGTCCTCAGTATAATAATTCCATGTGAATTATTTATATGGAATCTGCAATTACACTGAGCAAAACAGTGTTGTGTGCATAAAGCACGCTTAATTATCCAACCACCTGTTAGGCGCGCCGGCGCAGCCGACAGCAGTGTCCCCCGGGAATTAGGCGGGGAGCGGCATCCCGCGGGAAGGCAGCGAGGAGGCGGGACGAGCCGGGACCCCGCTGCAGGCGCCGGCGCTGGGGGGGGGCGGGGGTCGTGTCCCGGGGAGCCCCCCCCCCGGGCAGCCTGCGCAGAAGGGGCAGCAGCGGCAGCAGGCAGGGATTCCTCCGGTGGTCCAGGAAACGCGCCGTTTCAGGTCAACTTCAGGTGTTCATTTCCACCCCGAGAAAGGTCCTGGTTAGGTTTGGGTTTTTTTGGCTTGGTTGGGTTTTTTTTTAAGCTACTGCCCAATAGAAAGTTTTAAACAAAAAAAATAATACCTGCTTGCACCAGTCCCTGGGGAATTTCACGAGGCAACCAAACTCACTTCAGCAGAGATCCGAGGCAGGAGTTAACCTGGCCCCCAAAGAAGGACAAATCCCCTCTCCTCCCGCCCCCGGTCCCCCAATTCACGCTCTGACGGAGGTTTTCTCGGTGATAATTCCCCTTTTTTGGTCGAGTCAGTGACCCGGCAGAGCATGTGCTTTCAGCCCATCAAAGGACGGACCAGTCTTGAATGTTTAATGGAATGAAATGAGTGTTTTTTTCTTTAAAGATTTACCATGTATAAATGTATGCGAGTATTAAAGGCAACAATTAACTTTATTGGAAACTTTATATTCTCCAGCCTCATTAGAACTGCCAACAAGATCTATTATTAGTATTACTATGCAGATAATGTAATAAAAAGGGTATTTAAAGCGGATAGTTTTGCACAGAAATAAAATAGCTTTTCTTTTTCCCATTCCTTCTGCCTCTCTCCCTTTTGCCCTACGTTGCGTTGCGTCGGAGACCCGGACCAAGACCCGCATCCCTTCAATCTCACCTCCCGCGCTGCCCACCGGGCTCGCCGCCCCACGCAGGGAAAGGGACTGCGCCCGGGAGCCGCTGGTCCTGCTCCCACCCTGGCTTTACCGGCCAAGATCAGACAGTCTGTCCATCTCTGGCCGTGCTGGCGAGTGCCAGCGGGCCGGGGACCGGTGAGGGCGAGGGAGGGCCAGCCTGCCCCAGGGAGGAGGAGGAGGAGGAGGATGCTGAGGCTCGGCAGAAAGCGCGCTGCACAGGCAGTCTCCTCCCCGCTCACGGGACCGGTTCAGGTCTTGAAATCGGTCAGGTCGCTTTACATAACCCCAAGCGCTCATTAAAACAGCAAGGAGAGAACAAAGGACTGGTGGTTTTTTGCCAAAGACAACCCCGATAACCCCAAAATATCGTCCACGGGCTGCTGGAACTGGAATAATGTAGCTTAAGAAAGTCTTCGGTGGCATTTGCCTTTCTGCAGCAAACCTGTGAACTTTTTCGGGAAAAAGACAACGCTTCATCAGCCTATTTATTTAATTAAACCCCCTGTCTTCTGCCGGGAAAAGTGTCAATGGAAGAATTCCTCCCGCCCCGCCGCGAGTGCGGAGCAGCAGCAGCGTGACTGCCGTGCCCGGCTGCCCGCGGGGAACGCCGTTCTGCCCAGGCTGCTTTGCCTCCCTCAACTGCGCACCTCTCCTAACGATGCCTAATTTTCTTTCTGTTTTGTAACACATTTACATTTCTCACCCCTGACGCCTGCTCTTCTCGCAGGGCTTCCAATTTCGGTGTTGTCATCCCAAAGCTTCCTTTCACCGAATCCCTTCAGAGCAACAGGTAGCAGCAGGAGAAAAGGCAGCCTTTAAAGAATAAAGAAACAAAGAGGTTTCCTTTTGTGACACAAATGTCAGGGCGCCTTCTCCTCTCGCTACGGTTGTGCTTTGAGCCATAATTTAAAAAATGAAGTCAAACCTCAGGGCAGAAATGGGCTGAGCCTCCGGCTCGCCCCTGCCCCGCAGCGGCGCGGTGGGAAAGCGAGGGGACGCTGCCAGCTTCGCCTCTCCCGTGCCTCCGGCAAAATCCCGGGGGAGCAGAAGGCGCCCCGCTTGGCGCGACCCAAGGAGCCCGGCGGGGCGGCTCGGAAATGAGAGCGCTGCTGCCGAAAACCTGAAAGCCGCTGGTGAACAGCGATATTTCAGCTGGCGTCGGTCCCCGAGGCGCCGCCGGCACGGAGCGAGAGGTGTTCAGGGACCCGGGACATGGACTCCATCACCATAAAAAAGAATCTGTTTAATTTGTGGGTTTAAATTTTAAATAACTGTCGGAGCAGAGCTGCTCTCGGCTCTCGACCCAGCGCTCAGCCGCACTATTCACATTCTGCTTCTGCCAGAGTCCCCAGGGGGGATTCAAATGCCATTTAAATGAGCTCATTTCTCCTTCCTTTCTTAATATTTCTCCAGCGCAGGGCAGGGGCAGGACAGCTCTGCCTCGGCCCCGGCTTCCCCTCATCCCCACGACGCCCCCAGGACGCGCATGGCACCGATCGTCCCTGCGGGGACCGACGCTGGGGTGCACCCCGGGACGGCGCCATGCGGAGCAGCGGCTCCTCCGGCAGAGCAGCCAGGACAGGCATTTCGGTTCGGAGGGTCTCCCTCTGCCTCTTGCTGAGCGCCGAGGCTGGATGCGGCGGTGGCCAATAAGTAAGGGCTCGTCAGCCGCAGAGTTAATGCTCCACCAGGGTCTCCTCTTGGCCTCCAGAAGAAATGGCATGGGGAGAAGGGAAGAGGAATGACGCCTCGCAGCGTGATGCACCGGGGACTGCCTGGGGGAGAGCAGCCCTCCTCCCAAGGCTCCCTGCCCCTTCCCGCTTCACCGCCTCCCCGAAAACTTTGGAGCGATAGCAATGACTTCGTTTGGTAGCTCTTTGACACGGCGCCCGGGGTCTGGGATTTGGGGACGCTCAGGAAACTGTGAAATGCTGTAAAAATCACCATGTGCCGACTCATCTTTTCCGCGGGGATTGTCCCAGAGGGAATGGGAGCACCACAACTTGGACCGCCCCAGCTCTCCGCTTCCCAGCCTGCAGCTCCCGCCGCACCAGCGCCCTGATCCCACACCTCTGGAAATGTCCGCAGCTCAGAAGAAGAAGAAGCGCGCGGAGGCACCGGGATGGCTGCCCTGCTGAGGACACGCAGACCGTGAGGTCTTCATCCTGCCTCCTCCTCCTCGGAGGGAGGGTGGCAGAGGATGCTCCGTGTGCTTTGCTACATCCCGGCACAGCCCGCTTTGCCGCGGAGCTCCGGCTGGTTTCCCAGGCGCCGCCGCAGTGCCGGAGCGCCCCGCGCTCCCCGCGAGGTTCCGAGGCTGCGGCGGGATGCTGCGCGCAGCCCCGTGCAATTATCTGTGGAGAGCGTGGCTGTGCTGATAATTTGTTAGCTCCACACATATCTCTACTAATTATAAATCTCAGCTGAGATTTGCATTTTTATGAAATGCTTGTGCTAGAAATCTTTATAAAAACCCCGTACATATTAATTCAATCTAATCTCGGTCATTTCAGGTTCCATAAGAAAGCATTTTCATAAAGCTACAAAGCTAACATCTATAACTTCGCAGTTTCCCCAGAGAGCATACCTCCACGTTAAGTTGTACATTTATCTTCCGAGATGGCGCTTATAATGAGAGCTAACGAAGTGCGAGCCCTCCGCAGCCCAACGCCGGACGCAGCGGCCCAACCTGCGCCCTGGAGATGCTCGGCCAGCGCCGTGCCCGCCCAGCTTTGCAGGGGGCAAGATCGGGGGAGGTATTTATTTCTAACGTCGTTTGTGTTCCTGAGGTGTGGGACGGAGGCAGGAAAGGCTGCGGGGGTCCGGGGTTGCCCCCAGCCCCGGCTCCGAGCAGCGGCCGCTGCTCCTTCCCCGCACAGGGGACCTCCGTCAGACCCCGCGCGAGTCACGTCCCACGCTTTGCTTTTTAGATATTCTCTGTTCAATCCACGACAACGGCCCGGAGAAGACGAAGAAACACGACGCGCAAGGCCCGGGCATCTCGCGTGAATGACACTCTTCCCTTCGGAGGGGACTTTTTCGTGGGCCTTTCCCAGCCGAGGCTCAAAGCCGGGAATTTCATCGGCAATTTGTATCTCATTCAAAATGCCTTTGTCTGGAGTCAGGGGAAAAAAAGATTAACTTTTCCTCCCTGAAATATGGCTGCCGGATGCGAGGGAATAGAGAAGGCAAATAAGCAAAGCAAAGTTAAGCTTTGTGTATAGAGCCGGAGGCTTAACGGTGCAGATTACAACAGCAGGTGCCGAGCGGCTCCAGCCTCTGCTGGGCACGCTGCGCAAAATCCCCTTAAACCGCAAAGGCGCTTTAGCCACAGCTCCCCGCCTCAGGGACGACTGAG
>NW_009647217.1:231612-232343 GCF_000708025.1 Charadrius vociferus | reverse complement strand
AGAGCGTCTTGGGGCAAGCTCAAGGAAAGGTCGAGAGCTTTATTTTTTTCCTTAAACAATTTATTAAGGGCCCATTTTCAAAGACGCTGTCGGCGAGTACAGAAACAAAACCAGGGCGGTATCAGGAGCGGGGGCAGAGGCAGCGTGAGGGCGGAGGCAGAGCCGCGCGGACGCCGGGAGAGCCTTCCTCCGAACCCCTCCCTGGGATCCAGCTCCCTCAGCATCCGCCCAATCTGCCCGCGAAGGCAACAGATGCCGGTGAAGTTTCTGGCCATTAGCTTCTAATAAGAAACTAATTAGCTAATTAGTTCGTGTTTGATCCTTTGGACTGGGTTCTGGCTGTGTCTGCAGATCCGCACTGGTTTCAGCCCGCCTGGGTCCGGCTGAAGGCAGAGCCGTGACCTCCACCGACTTTCGGGGCGGGAGATGGCCTTTGCTCCATCCCGCCAGAACCCTCCTCGGTGGCAGTGCCTCTGCGCTGGCGGCGCGGCCGCTGCAGCCCACCTCCGTCCCGGCAGGGTGGCACCCGTGCGGATGTCCCCCTGCACCCGGGACACAGACCTCGGGGGGCCGGCGGCCCAATCCCAAGTCTCCTGGGACCACACGAGAGGGAAAACATTCCCAAGGCAGGCGGCACATCCCCGGCGCTTGGCCCAGGCTGGGCTCAAGCTCACTTGCCCCTTTTTTTTTGGCAGAAAAACCTGCCGGAGGCTCCTCTCGGTCGCCCCCTT
>NW_009647217.1:230443-231533 GCF_000708025.1 Charadrius vociferus | reverse complement strand
AGCCCGGCCGGCGCCGGGCACACGGGATAGCCGGGCGAGCCGTAGAAAAGCAGCCAAAGCTTTCCGGCTTCTCCAAAGCGATGCTCCGGTCCCCACGAGGTTTGTCCTTCACTCGGAATCAGAGCCAAGTTTCCAGTGCTTTCCTCCGCCATCTGCCCCGGCTTTAGTTGAAATGCAACATTTTACTCCGGCAATCAGTAGGTAATCTTGTCAGCATTACTTAGAGAAGCTGGGTCCGTCCTGCCCATCTGATGCTCTGTGCAGCAGAGGGAAAATCACGCCTCCCTCTTGAAAGGAGGGGAGAAATTAAGGTTGACTTTGGCACAGGAAAACAAGCAATCCAGAGATGACAATGTGCCACAGGAGCTTAAAATAAGCATCAACTAATTCAAACAAAAACAAATCTGCATTGAAAACAGACTCTTCCCCAGACCACATCCCCGCTTTAAAGTGCCTTTGAATTCTCCCCGGTGCATTTAGAACATGCTCTCCCTTCGCAGCCTCCCGCTCGCTTTGTTTTGCTGTTCGGTAGCAGGCAAACGAGAGCTGAAGTTTGAAATGATGTTCTCTTATTAGCATGCATGCAAATGCTAATAAATAGCTCTGCACGCTGCCCCGGCTGCCGGCGCGCTCTGCTCTGCCCCGTGCCCCTCCTGCAGGCGGGGGGCAGGCGAGCGGGGCAGGGGCAAACGGCCCTTAAAAAAACACGTCTCTGCGGGTTTTGTCCTAACAGCGTACACAGCAGCTTAGCGTGGGGGCACGACCTGGGCCGCGAGCTTCAGCGCCTGCGGCTCCTTCCCCGCCCCGTCCCACCTCTCCCAAGGTGAGGGGCTGCGGGAAAAGCGGCTTCCAACGCCGGCAAGGAAAAAAATGCAGAAAACCAGAAGGCGATCCTCAGGCGGCACCTCAGCTGTAAATGGATATATTTGGGGTAACGGGCAATTTGGTCCTGAAGGACTGCCGCTGACGAGCTGGTGTCGCCGTCTGCCGGGCTCTCAACGGAGCCCAGATCAGCACAAGCCGCCCCGTTCCCGCAGCTGCGGCTTGAGAGCAGGGCCGGAGCTCGGGGCGTGCGAAGGGGCCGGCACGG
>NW_009647217.1:226718-229914 GCF_000708025.1 Charadrius vociferus | reverse complement strand
TTGTTTGCAATGAAATTTCAAATGATCACTTAAGTAGCTAATTAGCTCATAGCAACTTGGAGCAACCTGGGTGTAGCGTGTATTTAAGTGTTTAATGCCTTTTTTTCCCCTCGCTCTTCCTTTCTAATTGGCATTTAATTAAAAGAATAAATAAAAAAAAAAAGAAAAGCAGCTTTGCCCGGGCTGCTTGGGTTTAAATATTAAACAGTTTGCTTCTCCCGGAGAAGTGCTGCGGTGTGGGCTCCCGCAGCAGAGGCGAGGCGGAGGGGGACGGCTGCGGGACGCCGTGGAAGGAGGGAGGTTGCCGGCACCACGCCACCTTCTGCCAGGGGGTGACTTCCAGCGGGAGGAAGAGCCGGACCCCCACGCCGGCCCTTTGCAGCTCCGCCGCTGGCCGGTCAGGGACGGGGCCGCCCTCTCCCCTCGTGTCCTCCTTCCTCAGCACATTTTCCAGCGGAGAGCAGGACTTGGCGAGGCTCCGCTTGGCTTCCCCCTGCGAAAGCGGCCTCCGTGCCCCCGGGGACCCGAGAGGGGATGCTAGGGAAGGAAAGGTCCATTAGCAAAGCACTCGATAGCTTCTGCTTTCGGATTTATTGCCTTCCCTAATGTCTGAAAATGGCCCAGCGCTCTGCCTTCCTCTCCTGGCGAGGGCGGAGGCGCTGGCTGGCCGGCCAGATGAAGTTATAACAGCTTCGGGAGGGCTCTGATGTCTCTACCGCTGCTCCGACAAGGATGAGCCAGTCCGGAGGAGCTCCAGAACAAAGCGGTGGTTTCAAAGCCCTTCTCTCCGGAGGCATCATTACAAACGGGGGAGGAGGAGCACAGCTCCCCGCCTGCCGCATCCCCCGGGAGAGGTCCGGGCTGTGTCGGGGCTGTCCCTGGTCCCCCCGCGTCCCCCACCCCAGCGGGCACGACGGCGTCCCCCGTCCTGGGGGTGGCCGTGCAGCGCCTCTGGGAAACATCCCTGCAGGAGGAGGGAAAAACCCCGGCTGCCCTTCCCACGGTGGCTGACCGACCGCTCTGAAAAGTTGACGACCAGAAGTTTCACTTTCCTCATCTTCATTAGAGTTTGGGTGGATTTGATGCCAAAGATAGCAAAAGTGCATGCCTGTGAATACCAAGCGTGTTAATAGGTTAAAGTAAATCTAAAGTAACATTTGAAAGCTGAAAGATGAAAGTAGATCACAGGGCAAAGATCAAACAGTCTAGAACCACTTCTAAGCCCTTTAGTGCTGCGGATTATTAGCATTTGAAAGTGAAGAGCATTAGTGAAAGAAGAGGATGGGGGGCACGGGAAGGCGTTTCTGTTGTGCGGATAAAACGTGAAGTAAGTGACAGTGCAAGAGGAAGGATGAAAATTATCCGCCTTGTTAAGCGCCACACAGAAAGGCCGCGGACACGCGAGCGCACGCACACCAGCAGGGAACCACCGGCTTATTTTTAGGTGGCGGGCAGAGGCCTCGGGCTGCGGCCCCGCTGCGGCGCTTCCCGGGAGCACTCCAGGCGTGCGGCCGGCTCCGGGGGAACACCTCCCGACCCGACCCGAGGACGGAGCAGCGGAGCCGGGGGCTGGGACAGCTGCTGACGGGCACCAGCCGCTCGCAGCTGCCTGGCGTAGAGGCACGTCTTCCAAAGAGATCTTTAATTGTACAATTAACTAATGCGCTTCGTTTCCTATGGAAAGCTGCGGGAGGAGCCTCCGGTTTGCATCCCCGTGCAAAACCGGTGTGGTGTTCAGCCAAGCCGTGACAGGCAGGAGCAGGGACGGTCCAGCGGCCCCGGCTGCGGTGGGGGAGAGGGGAGCCCGGCAAAGCCCGGGAGAGAACAAACAGCCAGAAGGCAACGGCTGCGCTAAGACAATCCTGGTGACTGCTAACAAAGATGTTCAGTACTGGAATATATATCTATATATATATATATTTACAGCCCTTCATCTGCACCGAGAGCTTCCCCAGCTGGCCAGCCACTCTCCCCGGAGCCGCAGCCAGGGTGGGAAGCGCATCAGGGCTGGGGACAGCCAGCGCTGAGCTATCCGCACGCCCCAGGGCGGCAAGGACTCAGCATCCCCCAGGCACCCGGAGGGCTGCATCTCTTCTAAAGCGCCGTATCCCGTAAACCAGGGCCCTCGGGAAGAGTCCGGAGCTGGCTGCCATTCCCCTCTGCCCTCACCCCACCTCCGGGAGCTGCTGCCCGGGGCGGGGGGGATGCCACGGCGGGATGCTCTCGCACACCCACAGGCGCTGGCTGGGAAGCACTTCCCAGCGCCGGGAGCGGCTGGGATCTCTGCACCCCTGTGTCCACACGCCACGTTTCAGCTGCAGAACCTTCTCCCTGGTGATAACTCGTGATGCTGAGATGCGCATCGCAAGGAAAGCTTACAGCAACGGCAATTAGAGAAGACAACCCGTGTAGCACTCGCAGCCTGCACCAGCCCGCTCCGGAGTCGCTAACAAAGGAGCTTTTATGTCACGGTCTTTTTGCGCAGCACAATTGCCTTTTAGGCTCTTTCAGCTAAATGTGGTATGACTCCAGAGTGGAAGAAGGCTCAAGTTAGTTCATGCTGGTTTAACTTACACCAGCCGGCGTATATTCCACGGGAATATGTACACTTCGGCGTGTCCATGCCCACGCAGCGCCCGCGCTCACCCCGGCAGCTGTGCGGGAAAGGATCGGGGCACAGGGAGACGGGAGCTCTGCCAGCTCCGACGCGGGAAGGGGCTGCCGGGATGGGGAGCCTCCGACCCACCCCCGAAGCGGGTTAATCTCTGCACTCAGGGGCGGCACAAGAAGGGCCGGGAGGCAGAAGGGCCCTCGCCCTCTGCCCTGACTTACGGCTTCTTGGCACGGAACCCACACCGTCTTTGTTCCCCGTCTGCTGATTCACGTGCAGCAGTAATTGCATGCAATTAGGCCTAACGGAGCGCACAGATAGCGACTCGCATCACGCCTAAAGGCGGCCTTTTTCATTCACTTAAGGGTTGCCAAAAACCCTCCTAACGTAAGCGTTGCGGGAGTCCGTTAACTAACGTTTGCAAAAGCTTCCTGCGATACCGTCCTACGTCTATTCGTTCGGTTACCCGGGTACCGGGATGAAAGCCGCCACGGTGCCTAAGATATTCGCCGACCCCCAAAGAACAGGTAAGCGGCTCCCCGGGGCGGAGTGTGGCCCGGGCAGAGGGCAGCACGGCCGCCTGCC
>NW_009647217.1:220551-226682 GCF_000708025.1 Charadrius vociferus | reverse complement strand
CGGCTGCAATTTCAAGCAGTGAATTATGAGAGAGGAGAGAGGGAGAAAGCGAATGCCATATCTATTATATGCAGCCTTGGCTGTAATAAACAGTGAAGCTGACTGTTCCCAGAGGGACTTGCTAATATAGGAGATTGATTCACTGCAGTGTAACCCCCCAAGGGCTTTACACACAACTCTGACTAAACTTCCTATAAAATCAATCCAGCCTTTTCACCACTTTTGACAGGGTGTTCTAATATTAATCTACTCCCCTTGTCAGTCAGCTCTGCTAACAAAGGCTCTAATGATCTTTAACCAGGCACAAGAAATACTGCGCAGGTAGGGGGAGGATTCCTGCATCCCTCCAGAAGGGAAAAATCCATCCTTTGCATAGCTGAAGGACTCGCGTCGCTGCCGACAATAACAACATTGTAATAATTATTAATAATAATAGCGACGAAGATGCAAACAGCCTGCAAGGCAAAGCTGGGCCCGGGCGATGAATGCGTTTCGCCCGCCCCGGGAAGGCGCGTGCAGAGCAAGGATGCGCCTCGCAAAGCTGCCGGGGAGGAAGAGGCGCAGGGCACGGCGGTGCCGGTGCCCAGGGACGTGAGCGACAGCGCCTGGGAGGTGCGGCAGCCTGATGAGCACCCTCCGCGCCATCCGGGCTGCGCTTGGCCTCGGGCGCCCCGAGGAGACAGAGTTCTGGTGGAAGAACTGTAAAGCACCTGGCCCCTCTGATCACGCCTGGCACAGACTATTCCCTTTCTCCCGCAACGTTTCCACATCTCTGCCTCACGGCGAACTCGCCCTCCCTGACAGTTCGACAGACAGCAGCCCACCTCGCCTCCTTCGCGCTGTAATTAGGCGAGTCCGCGGGCGGCCGGCTGCAGGCGCCTGCCGGGATGGAGATGCTCCCACTGCACGAGGGGCTGAGCGTGCCTCGGACCCTCTCCATCGCCTCTGCCACGACACCTCCCTGCGCAGCTTCGGGTCCCGCGATTCTCCACCCCCCAAAACGATTCTCCCCACCGGCCTCGGCCGTGGCCCCGGCGAGGTGCGACCCCGGGGGGAGGGGGCTGCCAGACCTCGCTCGGAGGTGGCGAATGGGCTTCTTTTGGTGCCAGATGTGTCTTCGACACAAATCAGAGTCTGCGGCTGGATTTTTTTTTAAAGCAGAAATAGGTGTTTTCTAGCGTGCCTGCTCTTCCCTCGGGCAGCGGTGCTGCGTGGCCGTGCCCTGCATCCCCCCGGCCCCCACAGAGCATCCCTCGGCTCAAACAAAAGCATGGCTTTGGATGCAGGCCAGCGCAGGGCGGATTTCAGCCCCGGCCAGGGTTTCTTTGTTGGCTTTGGAAGCGGCGGTTTGCCGAGAGAGGAGCCACGTGCGGTGGCGTGCTCGGGCGCTGCAGTAACTATGCATTTTTCATTAAGCAAGCAAGTTAACGGGCATGTACAGCGCATGCAACTTGTCAGCACGCTCGCCGCTGCCACCTCCGATGCCGACGAGGAGGCTGCCTGGGGCTGGAGTAAATCACTCATCCTCTCCCGCCCCGCTTTGTGTCTTTGCTAATATTTTGATGACTCTGCTCCCCCGAGGGCTCGGCTGCGGGGTGCCTCTGGCTCTGCTGACTCAGCCCCAGCGCTGGGGACACCAGGGGACACGAGGGGCGCCTGCCGCTTCCCCGCACGCTCCGGCGAGACGGATATTCAGCCTCACGGGGCTCGTGCAGCCAGCCGGTCCCTGGGACGGGAGGCAGGGGACGCCAGCTTGCCGTGCCGCTCTCGCCATCTAAAAGCCATCTGCAAAGCTTGGGAGGGAGAGGCTGCGCGGAGCCGGGCTGCCCGAGCATCCTCCCTCGCTCCGCCTGATGGACTCTTTGAAGGGGCACCGGCAGCCCTTGGCTTCCTGCCTCAGGCCCTACCGCTCCCCTTCCAGCGCGGGGCAGGGTTAGGGCAGATTTTCCGGCTGCCTAAGCCGGCCAAGCGCTGCTGAGCTCCACGGGGCTGAACACGCAGGCCTCGGCTTGGCTTCAACTCAACAGAGCGGATTTTTCAAGAGAGCCGCAGGAAATCAGAGGAGGGACCTCAAAAGGGATCGTCGTCTGAATTGCGCTGACGCTTAACAAGTCCCCCCAGATCTGCAGGATCCCTTCACTCTGCTTAGTTATCTGGCAAATGGAATCGCAAATATTTACTCAAAACTAACGCCTTGCAGCCATCATCGGGAAATCCCGGGGACGCCGCCTAAGGATCACCTTCACGCCTTTCGCCGGCAAAGGAGGTCCTGCGCGGGTATTAGGCTAGCGCTAGCCAGAACGTTACAACCAAGTCTAATGGTTCGCTTTGCCCTCCCCCCCCGACAGAACTCTTAATTATGTATCTTGCAAATGCGCTTGGAAAATGGATTAGCCGCACCAGCTGCTCGGTACCGCGGCAGAGCCTTTTCCCAAGCGTTTGTAGTGGCTCCAAAGCGTTATCCCCCGTCCCTGCTCTGGCAGCGCAGGCGTGCGCCGGGGCCGGCCGGGCCCCAGGTCGGCGGGGAGATTAGCGGGGCTTTGTAGCCCAGGCGCAAGGTATTTCCCTGCAATCGGTCACAGCTGCCTCCGCTCCCAAGTCGGGAACGGGGAGGATCTGCACGAGGTTGGTTCGCGCTGTTGCACGCCTTGTTTTGCAGCAGGATGGCAGGAGAGGAGACGGGAGCATTGCAAAACCAAATAAACGGCACCTTGAAGGGATTTCTCTCGCCCGCCCGGCGGGACAGGCGTCTGCTCCCGCTCAGCCCCCCATGGGAGAGGGCATCCTTCCGCACCGCGCGGCCCCTGCCGTGCCCTGGCTCCGCGGGAGCACCAGCCGTCAGGGGACCAGTTATTATTTACAGGTAGAGGGGCCGACATTTCGTCCCGTGTTTATTCGGCGCTTGGCAGAACAACGTCCTTGCGCGACGCTATCGCTGACTGAGGAGCCCCCGGGACGTCGGCCACGCGCCTGCCAGCATCCCTGGCCGCTCGGCTCCTCTCCCACCTTCATCTGCCATGCAGACGAGGAGCCATCCTTTCAATAAGCTCCCGAGGACACCCATTAATAAAACGCTACTTATCTCTCCGTGCTCTGAAATCGCTAGGTGGGCAGTGCATCGTAATGGAACTTTTAGCTCAAGTAGCGATGACTTTGACCGTGCAAAATTACACTCCATTCTGGCCAAATTAACTAGGTAATGCCTTGCATTAGTGTAAAATCCTCCATCAAACCATGAAGGCTGCCGTTAAAAACACTCAAGGCCAAAAAAGTATGGTGGCGGGGGAAGAAGGTCTGCTCGGTTGGCAGTCCCAGAGGCCGATTTTCCGCCGCCCCGCGCCCCGCACGCGTGGGCAAGGCGAGGAGGAGGACGTGCGTGTCCTTGCAGGGGGGCGGCAGACGCCGCCGGGCCCTGCGCCCCCCGTAATTCGGCAGGCGGGCACGGGGAGCTGGCGGTTCCCGGGTGAGGCAGGGAGCCTCGGCGGCTCCGGCAGGAGATACCTGGAAGAAACCAGAGCGCCTCAGACGGAAGGACGCGCAGACATCAAATGCGGCTTAATTAGGAGAACACGACTTTCCCATTAACGCTCCCCATCCATGTGACAGCGGCAAAGGGAAAGGGAAGGAACTGCCAAAGAGCTTATTTGTTTTGCAATTACGGATGAAATAAAAAATTACTTGGTCTAATTAGACCTCTTTTAGTAAGAGAACCATGCAAAATAAACTCCGTTTCATTATCAATGCCAGCGCAAGTCTCTCTTGCGCTTTATACGTTTAAGTGAAAATGTGGAAGGTCAATTTGCTATGTAAATTTTCACAAATTTGGCTAAACTAAAACGATTACCCTAATGTGTATGCAAATTAGCTTAATTGATAACGACTTCTCTCGCTAACTTTAAAGAAGGGGAGGGGGGGAATTATTCCAATTGTGACAATCCTCTAAAGCGGTTCTTTGCCGAATGAAGAAACGATATCTTGACAAATTAAAGAGAATATAATGAAATCAGATTAATTAATGCTAAGACCAATTAGCACATGCAAAGAGAGAGGGAGAGATTTGCAGAAGCAAAACTCACTGGAGGAGACTACAGGAATTCATCATCTTTCATAACGACATTTATGCACCTTCGTTTCCTTCAGAGGAGTTCTTGGCTGGTACGAGCGCTTCGCTTCGCAAGCGGAGAGTTTGGCCGCCCGCCGGCAGAAGGAAACCGGTCTGGAGGCGACGGCGGCTTTGGGGGATGAGCCCCCCGGTCCTCACGTCACCGTAGCTGCAGCCGGGGGCCGGTGCCAGCCTCCCCCGGCACGGTGCGGCCAGCCGGACCAGACCGCGGAGAGCCTTTGCTGGCGCCAGCCCAGCGCAAACCCAAACCACCTGACCCCGGCACATCTCTGCTCGGCCGCCTGCGGCGCGCGGGGAACATTAATTACACCGAAACGGCAAGCGGCAACTCAAAACTCTCCCCGCTACCACCATAAAACTCACATGAAGTAATAAAAATAATTACCAGCAACACCGTATGTAATATCCTTCTGTGTCATCTCTCTCCTGTTGGTAATAAAGCTACCTAACAAATTAACTGCAAGGGAGGGCCCGTTTATTTACCTTGTAATTAGACCGTGCCGGAAAATGCCTCATCTCAAACGTGGCAGGGGGGGGCGCAAAGCAGGGACACCCCGCGCAGACACCGGCAAAGCTCTGCACAGCTGCGGGTGGTTGGGCAGCGGCACCCAGGGAGACCCCGGCCCCCGCACTGGGACCCCTGCCCCCAGCGAGCGCTCGCTGCGCCCCGACGGCAGCGCGGCCGGGGGGCTGAGCGGGGACGGGGGCTGCCTCGGCACTGGCACCCATCCACACGCACCTGCGCCTGGAGATTTCCAAGTGGCGTGTTCACCCCCACCTTTAGGCCCTGCGCAAGGACGCTTTTCGCTCCATGTATTTCACTGCGGTCAAATCTGTACCGTCACCCGCTCTGTTGGTACCTTTAGAGCATCTCATGGGCATCCGGAGTGCGGATAGGAAAGCAGCGAGCACGCCGGCCAGAGAAACACCCCAAGGAGGGTCTGTATTTCCACCCGCCATTTTTTTGCCACCCTCTTTTCTCTCTCTTTTTTTTTTTTAAATGGCATTTTGTCGTCTACAAAGACAAGCAGCAAGGAGGAGAGAAAAGCTCTGCCTTTAGATCAGCGGCAGCAATCTCTCCTCACTCCATTTTCCTGGGCGATTTGTTAAACTGTAAAACATTAAAGGAAGGACGAGGGGAGGGAGATGTGTTTTTTTGACTTTGTCTCTCATTTGTTAATTGTGCTCATCAGCAAAAATCACTCGTGGCAGAGACGGGGGAGCGAAAAGACCCAAGGAAGGAGTTGATCATATGCAGGGGAAATAACTCAGATGTGAAAATACTTCAGACTGGGAGATTGCACTATTTATTCACACAAGTGTCCTGCTGTGCTTCAGAAATGCAGTGATTTAATGAGCTGCTGCAAAGGTGTTTGTTATTAAGGAATCCTGTCTCTGGTTATTCTCCCCCATGTGATGAGGACGGAGCCGGCAGAAGTTCTGACTCGGCGCCTTATTAAAGATTTAGAGGCTCTCCCCTCCCGCTCCCGGCTCCGAAGCGCCTTTTGAATCCGTTCCAGAATTAAACACTGTACAAGCCGAGCGGGGGCTTGTTCAACGCAGATGCCGAGCGAGAGTTAAGAAGAAATTAGAAAGGCATTTGTGTTAACAGATGTTCCTCCTCTCTGCCTTGGATCGTTGGCGAGCAGGGCTGGCGGCGCGGAGCCCGGCAAGAGCGGCAGCCCCTGCCCAAACCCGCACGGTGCCTGCGGAGGGGACGGAGGGCTGAGGAGCCCCTCGGGCTGCCCCAAATACCCGCCGTGGGCCGCAGAGCCCGGCACAAGGATGCGCATCCTCACCCACGGCTCGCCCGGATGGGGAGCGACAGCAGAGCCCCGCACTCCTTACAAAAATTAAAAATACCCCCTGGGAGCAAAGTCACGCTGGCAACGCCATGGAGAAGGACATCCTCTGTCCGATTAGTGCCTGCGCACCGCGGCGCCCAGGCCAGCCCGCTCCCCGGGACCCGCCGGGATGCCACGCTGGGGCCAGTGGGACCGTCCCACCA
>NW_009647217.1:218822-220462 GCF_000708025.1 Charadrius vociferus | reverse complement strand
CCCGCCCCGCATCCCGGCCCCGGCTCTGCCGCCCGGCCCCGGCGCCGGCCGAGCGGGTCACCAAAGCCACCCCGGCCTCGGGAACGCAAGCCGACGCGAAGGCTGACGGAGGAGTCTCTGGCGCGGCCCAGACCCCCGGCGATTTTGGACCCGCGCCACGCAGCCCATCTGCTCCGGCTGCTTGGCTGGAGCGCAGCGTTCCTCCTTTCAAGTCGCTGGAGCACCGCTATTACCGCGAGGCTAAGCAGCGCTAATGGAGAACGCCTTCCAAGTTTCATTTTCCTCAGTAATGGAAAATGCGAGAGCGAGATTTCAGTCTGTGAGCACTTCTCTGAAAAAACAAATATCTTTATTGGCACTGGACAGCCTGCCAATCAGGCACAAAATTGCTGGCTTCTCTTTCTCTCCTGAAGGAATGCCTCTGCATACAAAGATACCGGAAAAACTTCAGGGCCCGGAGGATAAAAGGGCCTTCTCTGCCTTTCAGTGGGTGATTTGCAATGCATTGCTTCAGCATAATTTCCCATCTCCACCGCTCACAAAGGAAGCTCTGTTGCTATCTGTGAGTTTAATAATTTCTCTTCCCTACACCTTGCATTCATAATGCATCTTTCAACACCTCGGCTCCTGCTCTCCAACCGGGCTGCGGCTCTGCCTGAGCTCTCCCTCTTACTTAGAGCTAAAGCGGTAATAAAAACAGAGCCTTAACATTCAAAAGACATCTTGAGCCAGGAGCGGGCGGGATGCCGGGCTGGAGGAGGGGAGCGACAGGCAGCATGGACGGCCTCTCCATCGCCGGCTCCCGGCACTGCGACACACGTGCCCGAGAGCTCTCCACCCTCCGGTCCCACCGCGCCAGCCGCCCCCATCCCACGGCAGCCGGGGCTGGAGGGGGCGCTGGTCCCCCGGCTGCGGCTCGCTCGGCCACACTGATGGGTGAGGAGCGGCAGCTCCGCAGAAGCACCGCGTTCTTTACCCGTGTGGGCTCTGGCGAGCCCTTGGCGCGCCCACCCAGGGCCCCGCCGCTTGCACGGTTCTGTCCTTTTGGGCAATCTGGGCCACGGCGAGCGGGTCTGCGCCGTCCCGAGAGGGAAACTGCAGAAAACTCCTCACCACCTGCTTTCAGACTGGAGGATTTGCATAAGTTATTTCCCAAAGCCTCCCATCCCCACGAGACGTATTCTTTATCCATTTAGCCGGGAATGCAACTATTAAGAGCCTGTAGACATACAGCATTTGCAAAATTAGTACAAGAGGCTCCAAATAATCCATAAATCCATCTGTTACATGAGCCACGTCTGATAGTTTCTTCTCCCTTTAGCTTTCCAAGGGGAACAGCTACAATTCCTCCAGCGACGGGCAGCGAGCATTTCTCGTGCAGCCCCGGCACCAACCCCCCGTCCCCCAGCCCGGGAAAGGCCGAAGCAAAGAGGTGTCCACTCCGAAACTCATCAGCAATCACTGCTCTTCAGCCAGCGCCCACACAGGGACCTTTGCATTTGAGGCATGAAGCAAACGTCTCTCGCCTTTCACTCTTTTATACCGACCCTTTTATACCGAAACGCATCCAAAGGCTTCTCCGGCATGAGGCAGGAGCCCCTTCCCAGCCGCCGGGAGAGGAAGCTGCTCTACTACTTATC
>NW_009647217.1:216094-218381 GCF_000708025.1 Charadrius vociferus | reverse complement strand
AGGGACTGCCGGCGCCCCCCGCCCAGTGCCCCGCTTCACCGCCCACCCGCCTGCAAGCGGGACGAGAGACCCGTCCCGAGGACACCCCCAGCCCAGACCAACCCTGCGCACACCGCCGCCGCTTGCTTTATTTATTTTTGGTACAGTCCGGCGCATAGCACAACTGTACACACATAAATAATTCAGACCACTAAAGACTGCTGCAGAGGCGACTTTCCTGGGGATTTAATGTTCGCATCCCTCACATTCCTGCCACAGCAAAAAAGAAAAATTACAAATTGATCTACGAGACGCGACCCCTCCCCCCCTCCTCCTCCTTTCTCAACGCCGGCTGAGCCCTCGCCGGGCTGCGGGCAGGGGACGGGCAGCTGCGCGGCTGCCCGGGACGGTGGCGCTGGGGAGCCCTTTGGTCTTTTGGAGCCCTTGGTCTCCAAAAAGGCCCCAGATGTGCTGGGGCTGTGGGGACCCCCCACCACCTCCCGCCTGCTGGAGCATCCCGCCGGGCTGCCCGCTGCCCAGCCGGAGCGGCCGGTCGTGCCGGGGGCTGCTCCTCGCTCCCTCCTGCTCCTGCGGCCTCTCGCACAGTCCTTGACATTTTCCTTCTCAAGGGGCAAGTCCCTGGTGCATCCTCACAGAGTAATTGTGAAATTATTATGGTTGGTGATTTTAATTTAAATTGGATGGAGAAATGTTGTACTGCGGCTGACTCATTTGCTATGGATTTTCACTTAACCAAATTGATTAGTCAACCAACTAGACTTAACTTGAAAGTTGTAATCATTCATTATTAGATCTAATTTTCACGTCGCTCCCAGACTACATTCGGAAATTGAACTGCAAAGACTTTAACGAAGTTAGGGCGGAGGAGCTGGAAAACTTTGGGCGGCGGCGGCCGGTGCCAGCACTGGTGTCCCCTTCCCCGGCTGCAGGAGCAGCAGCCAGGCTGCCAGAGCACGACCACGGAATGCGGCACCAAACAGGTCCCTCCCGCGGCTCATAATGCGAATCAAACAGCGAAAGGCCGGGAATTCATGAGAAATCATCTGTTTCAGCAGAAATGCCTTGCCTGACGATGTAATTCTCCTGCTCGCGTCAGGTCTTGCTTGCTGCCCATACACACCCGGGGGCTTTCGGCACCGGCTCGGTGCAGAGAGGAGCCACGATGAGGTCGTGGGGATGGAGGGCAGATCCAGACCCGGCCGTGCGTCCGCTCCGGTGCTCCCTGTCCCTCCGCACAGCTCACGGCACCGGCACCCGTGCTCCCCGGGGACGGCGATGGAGTCCCTCGCACAGACGCGATGCTCCGCTCCCCTCTCCCCGCCTGTGCCCGGATTTGAGAGCCGCTCCGTGGAGCTCTAATTACCGCCAGGCACCGCAGAGGCCACCGCCTCTTTAAATAAGCAGGCTGCGTGCCAATTAATACCTTTAATTAACAGTAAGGACTTGCTGGAGGGGCCAGACTTGCTCTCCCAGATGGACTCTCTGCCTGTTGGTCTAAATGGCTCAGCTCTGCTCGGGCAGGCTGCCCGGGACCCGCTGCCGCATCACCCACCCTCCCCTGCCGATGGCGGGCCAGCCACCGGCCACAGCCGGACAGACAGCCGGCACAGCCCGGCCTCCCGCAGCACGTGGCAGTGCTGGAGGGCGCGCAGCAGCGCCGGCACCGGCAGCCACCCCAGGGAAACGCTGCGCCTGGCCGAGCGCCCCGCATCCTAAAAGCCCTTTCTAAGCAGCTTCGGGCGCTAAGGAGAGGCGGAGAGCATCTCCCCTGCAGCAGCGCAGCGCAGGGGCAGGCTGTGCCGGCCAGGCAGGGACAACGGTGCGGCCACCACCTCCAGGAGGTGGGGACCCCACGGAGCGCAGCTCCCCACCTCCCCGGCCTGATAATTGCCGCGCCAGCAGGTGCCGGAACGGGCGGAGGGAGATCCTTATTCAAAGCAATGCATGTTACCGTCTCCAAAAGCTTTTAACGGAGGCCGTTATTCCCACCCTGAGAATCGATGCATTTTAATTCCCTCCGAGCTATTTGTTTGGCTTTGCTTCTGCTTTTCAAACGCAGGAGCCGCGTTTAACAAAACAAGGGAGCGCTGCAAGAGAGACAGCACACTGCATTTTCCCTTGAAACTACTGGAAGTTCATTTTCAAAGCAGAGCACTTTTCTTGGAATCAATGCATATCAACCAAAATCAATAGTTACTTTACGCAGATGGGCTGAGACACCTAAGTGATAGCGCTCGACGGCGTTGGGACCCAAATCTATATGTTTTTCAACGAGTCAATGCATTGA
>NW_009647217.1:215123-215984 GCF_000708025.1 Charadrius vociferus | reverse complement strand
CCCCCCGCCGCAGGCAGCCCGGCCGGGCAGCCCTGCCCGCAGCACCGGCAGCGCCGCGCAGCGCCCCAGCGGGGATTGCGAGCCTTGCGAAGGCAAACAAATCCCGTTCTGCGACGAGTCCCGGTCGTTCAGCTCCCCCTCTCAGCCCGGAATGAGAACCTCCGCTGGAGAGGCATGCCAGCTCCTGACCACTTCCATTTCCACTGACATTTCAGAAGCTTTTTCATCTGGCTTTGCTCTTCAGTAGCGCAATCACCAGCGCGTCCAGGTGCGCTGGCATGAAAGGCAGAACGTAAGCATATTTTTGCAGGACAGAGCCATTCAATTTAGTTGAAAGGCTCTGCCAAGTGCAGTGCCTTTAAGGAGAGAGAACTGCGAGTCCCACTCGTCCCAGATACTGGGGAGAACTCCAGGCAGGAGACCGGCCAGGGCTGGCGACTGCCATCAAATGCTCCTGTGATGTTCAGAGGCAGGCATTTTCCTTGGGTTTTTTCCCCCCTTCCTTTTGCTGTATGCAAATCGCTGCTCTCTGCGAGTTATTAGATAACAAAGGACTGTTTTCTCTGCAGAGGCTCGCTTGTCTCTGAGCCTTGTGAGAAGGATAATTAAGGAATGCCCGAGGAAGCCGCGCGGAGGATCATTTTCGCCCCTTCCCCAGCTGTCTCCAGGAGGAAACCACAACAGGTTTCCTCCGTCCAAAACACAGCCGGGTTTTGGGTGGGGGGAGCAGAGGACAGCGTGGGCCCCGGGTGGGCTGTCCCCACGCATCGCCTCCGCCAGCAGGACCTTGGGCGCTCACCCCAAACCCCGTCCTTAGACCAAAGCGCAGCGCCCGACCTCCATCCGCATCCTGGCAGCGGA
>NW_009647217.1:213242-214713 GCF_000708025.1 Charadrius vociferus | reverse complement strand
GGCCCCCGTGGGGAACACCCGCGATGCAGCGCGGCCAGCGCCGAAGCAACAGGTCACAGCCGCTGTGGCAGCTCCCCTGTGAGACCCCCAGCCCCCCCCGCCATGCCATTTTTGCAGCCTCTGTGCGAACAGAGGGAGAGAGGGGCCGCGTCTTCACCCCCCTGCTGTCGGTGTCTGCCGCCATGGCGTGGCTCAGGTGGGTTTGCCGAAGACGGCGCCATCCCCGTGTCACCTCTGCCGGGAGCCGGCCGGGTCCCGGGGCACAGCCAACCTCTGCAACGGCACCGGGGCTTGCCAGCATCACCGAGCAAACACGGCGCTGCCGGCTTTCAGGGCATGAGGACACCCCCGGGGAAGGCTGCGAGGAGGAGGAGGATGGCGGCTCACGCGTCGTGTGCTCCCGCTCCCCGGAGGGGCAGGCTGAGCGGCGGGATGGGAGGCAGAACAGAGAGGATAATGCACGGCTCCGGACCTGCTCAGCATCCGTCCTCGCGCGTCCATTAAGCCGAACCCAGGGAGGAGGAGGCGGGAAGGCCCTGCTGTCGGGCTAACTAGCCAAACCTGGCCCGAGCCCCACGCGCAGGCAGCAGGGGAGGGTGGGGGTAAGGCGAGGGCGAGACAGCCTGGCCTATGGTGATGGGCAGATAGCTGTCGGCGCCCCCGGGGCAGGAGGAACGGTGGCACAGCAAGGGTTGTGTGGCCCCATAGACCCCTTTTCCCCATCCTCTCCCCATTGTGCCGCCGCAGCCCCAGAGCACAGCAGCTCGGCTGCTCTCCCGCCTCCTCACCTCTGCCTTTGATGGCCCGTGGGAAACCCAAACTCAAACCCAAACCCAAACCCAAACCAACCCTGTCTGATGGCTCGCACAAGTGGAGGCGGGTCCCGCAGCTCGTCCCTTTACCCTTCTCCCACCCTCTGCACCCACCACGTCTTCGTGCCAGCCCGGGGACGCGTGGGGGCTGAGCCAGCACCACTGGGGTGAGCGGCATCCCGGGCACCGCATCGCTGCCCCCGCCGTCGCTGCAGCCCGTTCAGGTTCATAAATTCTCATTTGCTCTAGACCGTTTGATTTTTGAGCATCTCCCAGACACTTCCTCACTTTACTACAATTGATGGGATCATGTGTAATTTGTAAATGATATTAAGTGAGGTAATAACACTCTGGGAACCGAGTGAAAATCATAAATTATTAAAAATTACTGCGCTGAAATGTTACCACTTTGCTTTTGTACCTGACTGATGGCTCACATGCTGTCTTCTCTGCCCCCGAGACCTTGAAACCCACTCTTCTCCATCCATTACACCTCCACGCACACCCGACGGGTGAGGCACGGGGTGAGCCAGAGGAGCAGCTTAGCCAGCACTTTCCTCACCGCCTCAACTTGGGAAACGGCGCTGGAAAACCCACCAGACCTGCACGGCAGACAGTGCGGCCACGCTACCGCCGTGTTAAGAAATCCCCTCTCTGCA
>NW_009647217.1:211300-213186 GCF_000708025.1 Charadrius vociferus | reverse complement strand
CGGAAGAGCTCTACTTGTATTGCCAGTAAGTGCGCTGCCCCGGCTGCCCTGTGCCCCCGTCCGTCCCTCCCGCAGCAGCCCATCCAAGAGCGGGGGGAGCAGCCTCCTCCCTCCCGCCCGACACCCATCACGGCCAAGCAGCGGAGACCCCGTTTCGGCCGCTGAGAGTCACGGTCCCCTCCCCGCGGCGGCCCCTTTGCTGAGCCGCGATGGCAACGCCACAGCGGCATCACATCGTGGCACCCGGGGGAGCAGCATCCCTCGGCCCCGCCGCCCGGGGAGGGTGGCACTGGGCTGGCAAGCGCGCCCTTCAGCACCCCGGGTGGGCTGGGCGCCCCCGGCAGTGCCAGGGCGTCATGGCACAACTGGATTTTTCAGGGTGAGACTGCAGTAAGAAACTGCTAGCAGCGACGGCAGGCGCAGTACGGGGCAGGGCCGGTTGCTCTCACCGCCGTGCCGCGCCGCGCCGCCCGCGCAGGCAGAGCGCAGCTCCGCGGCCGCGGCAGGATGCTCGAAGCCTGAGCTTGCCACGCTCTCGGGCAGGGAGCACGCTCATGCATTTTTCAGGCCGATCGATGCAGCCAGGCACCCCGTAGACATAATGACTGCGTTGGCCTGAATGCAGAGCCGGGCTGGGCGCACGGCTCCGAGGCTGGCGTAATAGACACAGCCCTGGGAGAGCTGGGCATTATTTATAATTTAACTTATAATTTGCCGCTCAAACCTAGTGGTTTAAAGCGGCTGGATGTCGGCGTGCCTTTGGAGAAAGGAGCGGGACGGGAGAGGAGAGCGCGGCACCTCCCCGCTCCCCAACCCGGGGCGTCGCAGAAGCTCTTCGCTCGGGTTCTGACCTACTTTGCCTGGCAGAAGCAGCCTCCGCCATTAACAGAAGAAGGCAAAATTGCAAAATACATCCCAGCAGGCTGCGAGAACGCAGAGCCGGTCACTCCGCGCAGCAGTCGGAGACAATTTGGGAACAATACTGCAGGTGATGATCACAGACCTCAGCTCCCGTCCCCCCTCTCCCTCCACGGTGCGAGGGGAAGCCACGCTGGGGGACACGGGGAGAGGAGAAACCCGCACCGGGGCAGCTTCTCCCTCAGCCCCCAGCGCCCTGGTGGTGCTGCCCTGTCCTCACTCCTCTGCCGGGCTGCAAAAACATCCCCAAAATGAAACCGGCAGCGGTGCGAGGGCGGTCGAGGGGTGCTAAGGGGCGCGCTCCGGCGACAGGAGAGAAGGCAGCTCCCGGTGCTGGTAGCGAGGCAGCAGCGAGGTGACTATAATGCTGTTTTGTCAAAACTTTTTTTCTCCTACGGAAAACAAAGTTTTCAATCAAACCATTCCCGGTTGAAAGCAATCCGCTTCCTTTGAACAGCTTTCCAGATGCAGCAGTTTGGGCCAAAAACTTGTCACTGTTAAGCCAGCTCCTTTCTCATCCTTCAGCAGATTATTTTTTACTTTCAACCAAGCCATAAACCGTACTCTGCCTGACATTAGACAGGTCATAAGCGTGCAGCCATCCCAAACGTTATTTTACTTGGATAAGGTATCGGAGATGTCCCTTTGGCATTTGCCTGGCAGCCCCGCGGTGGCTCCTTCCAGGGCTGGGCCAGGAGCATCCCGCGCCGCAGCCCCGTGCCCGGGGACCGGCAGGAGCGGGACGGGCTGCAGCACTCAGCGTGCCCTGGGAGGCTCCCGGCACAGCCCGCCAGACTTTTAAGACTGTTGTTAAAACCAGCACCACCGCCCACGGCTGCTGGCTCCCCGGGAGGGCAGCGGGGACCCCGGGGATGTCCCTCGGGGGGTCTGTCCCCGCCTGGCTCCCCAGTTGTCTCTTCTGAATCTGTCCCTTCTTCTCATTTCCCTCTGGACGGGGCGCCCGCACT
>NW_009647217.1:206747-210780 GCF_000708025.1 Charadrius vociferus | reverse complement strand
CGGGAACGGTGCGTTGCCATGGAAACCGGCAATGGGGCAGCTCACCCGCTCCACGCTGCCGCTGGTGTCGGCAGAGCTGCAAACTGCCCCCCCCGCCCAGAGGGGACCCCCAAACTGCTGGCGAGCCCTGCGCCGAGGCCCACTCGGTCCCTGGGGACGCCAGGTCCCCGTCTGCCACCGCAGGGAAGATGCTCGCTCCCGTCGCAGCCCTGCACCGGCGCTGGCAGCTGAGCGCCCCTGGGGACGCTGCGCCGTGCCCCCCGGTACCAGGCAGGCTCTGGGTCCCCCCGGACAAATCGGGGTGCCCAGCAGCAATTTGGCAGGGAAACGTCCAGCGCTGAGCAAACACCGCCCCGTGAGGACACGGCCGCTGTGCACAGAGAGCGGCTCTGCGGCTTAATTGCCCTCATGGCACCCGCTTTCTCACCTGGGAAGGGGGACGCTGGCAGAGGCACTCCACCCGCGAAGATGCCACGTTTCGGATTGCCGAGCGAGACCTCTCGCTCAGCCCCCTTTCAATCCCACCAGCGCCTGCCGTGCCACCCTTGCCGTGTTTTAGCTCCTCCATCCAGAAGCTTTGGAGCACCAACTCCGCCGCCTCCCGAAGCCGAAGAGCACTGCATCAGCATTATTACCTTTATCAAGCAAACTTGTAATCTAATCAAAAAGATATCAACTTAGTTTGACAAGATCTATCTTCCATGCACCCGTGTCGATTGGCATTTATGATATTACCTCCTTTAATTTTTTATTAATGAGGTCCCGTATCAGCTCTTCCATTATACTGTCCGGGATTGATGTCAGCCTGACAGGCCCGTAATTACCCACATTATCCCCTCGCCTCGTTGGAAACGCTGGCATGGCACTGGGTTTCGTCCAGCCCCCGGAGCCTCCCCGGCCAGGGCACCCAGCGAGCAGCACGCCCGCTCCCGGGGAGCCGCCGTGCCAGCGCAGCCTGTCCCCCGCCGGCAGCTCTCCGCCAGACGCAGCCAGCGGGGCTCTCTGTCCTGTCATCTTATTAATTCCTAATTTCCAATTTGCAGGAGGAGAGAACCTTAGCCCTCCATCACGCTAGCCCAGCAATCACAGCGATGAGCCAAGTATCTCTGGACAGTCTTTAATTTATTTCCCGGCGCACACGGACACTGCTGAGAGACTTGATGGCACCAGCTTAAACATAATAAATTACTCAAGTACCAGAGATTAGTTAATAAAGTGTCAAGCGCCTGTAAAGTGCTGCTTTGTCAAAGATACAAAATATTCCTCTGTTTCTCCCAAGATAAATAGCTCCCGCGGAGGGAGGAGCGCCCCGTCTCCCACGGCGCTGCTGCCTCCTGTGGGATGCTCCCACGCAGCATCCCTGCCCCAGGACCGCGGCGCCGGACGCATCCTGCGCACAGCGCCTCCGTGCCAGGCACCGGGCTCACCCGGCCTCTCCCCATCCTCCTCGCCGGCTCCGGCGCCTGCCCGCCCACCAGCGCGGCCAGCTGCCTTGCGGACAGCATCTATCCTAAAGGACACGCGATGCGATCGCTGCCCAAACTGCTGGAGTCCCCCGGCGCCGCGGGAAACCTTCTGCTACCTGAAGGACGAAGCCAAATCACCGTTCAGGCTGAAAATTCCCTCTGACTGGACGCCGCTTGGAGGACGTCCCAAGCAAACAGAGCGTAACGGGGGCCAGCGGGCCGGCTGCTCGCGGCACGTTTTTTTTTCCGGCCACCGGGCACGGGGGCTGCAGGCCCCTCGCCCCGGGTCCTGCCCTTTGGCTTCACGCTCGGATGCTCCCACTCATACCGGGGGGAAGCCCTGGGCAGAGCCGGCAGCCCGCCCCCGGGGTCGGCACCCCTTCCACCCCCTCCTCGAGCCCCTCGTCCCGGGCGGAGGCTCCCGGCGGCCCCGAGAGATCGGACACCAGAGATGAAACAGTCTGTTCCCAACGGGCGGCGTTGGAGGCTGGGCGTGGGAACGGAGCGACTGGCAGCTCCGAGGTGTTGATGCAACGCCAGAGCGGAGCTCACTAGGTGTTTTTGCACTTGTACGGCTTGATTTAATTACCAGGCAATGGAAAACACAGCAAGAGCAGAGTAATTAAGGAGCGAGGTAGGATTATTTGGGGGTAAAAATATAAAATATTCTGCAGGGAGCTGCCGGGAGCGATCCCCACCACCGGCCAGGGCTGCCCTTGCGGTGCCGCGGGCGGGCTCGGGGTGCTGCTGGGGGCACCGATGGCTCGTGCTCTCCCGTGTTTCATTGCCCAGCAACAGCGGTAGAAGGAGAAGATAAGATATTCAATGAGGCTTTCAGATCTCCCATGTCGTGACCAACTGTCTGCAGGTTGTTTTGGCTTTTTCATTACCGAGGAGCTCTGTATTTAATCAAAATGTAACAGTGGTTTCATACTGCCTGAAACGTGAATCTGCACCCGTCTGCCTCCCCTCTCCCCACCACAAATCACCCTGGCTTTCGGCCACGCCGCACGCCGAGACAGCTCTTTCTCTCCCATCTCCTTTTGAGAGCGACAGTGCTGAATTTCCCTTGTCAAAGCGGTTGTATTTATGCCATTGGTGCCTATCGCTACGTCGCCGGCTGACTCACGCGCCCGGAGATTCATTCCGCTCCTATAAAATAACAAATGAGATGAAGGGTTTCGAGGAAAGTTTCCTTGATAGGCCGGGCTCGGTCCTGAAATCGCATCCCTCAGCTCCTCGCAGGCAGGCGGAGATGTTCTCGTGGCTCTGGTGGAAGACGTCGCGTGCCCGGTGTGGGGACAGAGCCCAGTCCCGCTGCGTTTCCACGTGGCACTGTTCCCACTGGCTCGTGAACTATCCTATGTATTTCTCACAGCGTACGTATACTACTTATATAGGGGAATGGGGACTCTCCCAAACTGGGAGAGACATTTTCAGTGTAAGCACTCTGCGCCCAACCGAGCAGACAACCCAAGACGCCCCAACCTGCTTCTAGAGGTACCCACGCGCCACGGCACAGCCCGAGCTGCGGCATACACCACCCGTTCCATATGGATGGAAAGAAATGCAGGAATAAGCCTGAGGCTCCCGCAGAGCGCTGCAGCATCCCCCGGCCCCGCTCCATCACCTCCCCGCACCGGGACCCCGCGGCAGGCGGGGAGGGTGGCAAGGGAGAGGTTTCCGAAGGCTGCTCAGACAGAGCCCGGTCAAAGCTGAATTTAGCCGCCTGGGGCTCTCCTCTTCCCCCTGCGGCTGCTGCCGGCCCTGCGGTGTTGCTAAGCGATGGGGAGAGCGAGCCCAGCCTCGCCGGCCCCGCGGACGCAGATCAATCCCGCCGGGCTGGAAAGCGGTGCCCTCAGCCCACGGTTCGCAGCGTCCCCGCATCGCCCCGCGCCCGCGGGAGAGGGACCCGCTGCCCAGCCAGCCCGCACGGCGGTGGCTGCCTCTCCGCCAGCGCGGCTCCCGCGTGCCGAGCCCGATTTCCTTCCGGGCTTTAAACTCCCTCCATTTGGATCAATTAGAGTATTGACACGGACACGCTGCAGATCAAAACTGCCACCCCTGTTTACACGGTGTGTGACTCCCAGTCAATAATCCTTGTCGGAAGGATCTGGTGTATTTGCTCGATACAACCTTTGGGGCCGGGGAAACCACCGGGGCTTGAAAAAAGACCATTTTAAACAGGATTTCCTTATTTAAGCTTTGGCACAATAACAGAGCCATTTTCCTGCTGGTGTTTCCTCCCTTGCGCAGAGGGCGAGCGGTACGGGCTCGCAGGGAGAGTCCCATTCCTCCTCGGCGCTAATAACCGGTTAAGGAGCAACGCACGGGGAAAGGGATATGCAGGGCGCCAGGCACGCCGCCCCCCAACACATAAAAGCAGAGGGCAGTGAGTGCAAAATGCTGCTCTTACCTTCTTTACACAACGCTACGACTGTGAGTAGACGATACGGGTGCAGAGGGGATCCCAATACCCAGGGTGGGCTGCACGCCGCCAAATTGCCAGGCATTGCCACCAGGGCTGCTCTGCCGGTGGAGCAGCGCTCGCCGGTGCAAGACTGGCT
>NW_009647217.1:204873-206557 GCF_000708025.1 Charadrius vociferus | reverse complement strand
GGGAGCGGGGAGCGCCGCCCCACGGCACCCAGGGAGCACAGCCTCACCCAGCGCCGAGGAGCCCCGGGGGCCGCCAGTCTCCGGAGAATTTAGGAACAAACTTTTTGTGTGCGCGGCATCTGCAGGGATAGACAGATTATTCCGGAGCCTAAGAAACATTCCCTTGCTGCTCGGATGCTCTCGGGAAAATCTGGGCCAACGTATGCAGGCAATTAATATGATACCAGGGAAAAAAAAAAAAAAAAAAGAAAAAGAAAAACTCCCCAAAAAGCAAACTGAAACAAAACCAGGACGAAACACAGCCCCAGCTGACACCATTAGCATCAGGCTGAGGGAAGTGCAAGCGCTGCTGAAAGAAGTCCCACTGTTTTTTCGCATTTCCAGCCCAAAGGCTGAAGCGGGAGCGCGGTGGGAGCCGCCCGGGGAAGGGGTACCTGCAGGCTCAGCTCCCCCGGCAAGGACGCGTGCACGAGCGGCAGGGCGGGCTCGCACGGGATAACCCACACGGTCAGCCCCAAGGAGAGCTGAGTGGCGATAATTCCTAGAGCTATTTTGAGTGGAAATGTCCCTCTGTCCAGAGCCCCCTGCGCAGGGGCAGGCCCCTGGGGAAATGCCGAAGGGGATCGCTTCTTACAGCAATAATCCCGATGGGATTAGCAAAGCCCCAAGCCAGATTAGCGCCAAAACAGCCCACCGTGAAATCTGGAGAATTCCAATCACATTTTTGAGTAACCTCCAACCAGTTACACAAGAATCCGTAATTCCCTTGTGTACATCTTTGCATGCTTCAGTAGAGTTTGTGGAGTCTATTTACCACATCTAAGACCAATTTCCTTCCCTTCAGATGCTTTGAAGATAATTGAAGGTCCTCGCATTGTCTGCTTTTGAATGTAAAAGCCGGCTAATGCCGAAATCGATGCTTCCCAGTTAATGCTGCCTCTCCGGCAGCATCGAGCGGTGTGTAACACAGCCCGGGGTGACTGGATCAGCAGATCTTTGCCAGCCAGGTACTTTGTTAATCAGAGCGGGCTGGGAGCAAGCCCCGGACCCTCAGATAGCACCAACCGTATTGAGTTGTTAAGTCGGAATTAAATATTTAATAGCGAACTTTGCAAGGCCGTACCGCGGGGGCAGTCTCTCTCTCGGAGACGTGCCGCTGAGCAGGGGCTGTCCCTGCCTGCCCGTGGTGCGAAGCGCCAGCCCCGCAGCATCTCACCCCGCATCCCGCCCCGGGGACGCTGCCGGCACCGGGTTAGTGCTGCAGCCCACCACCGCCCCCGCCTCCCCCGGGAACCAGGAGTCAGGCTTTCCCAAGCCCGGGATGAATTTCACATGAAGGATTGGGTTTCCGTGTCAAGCCACGAGCACCAGGCTCGCTTTGTTTCCACACAATGAACACATATATCAGACTCAGCCGCTGTTGTTACCGCTAGTATCAGAGCCTAAAGGCTCTTATTGACATCTGCGCTGGGCATCGCGCAGCGCCAGGAAGAGAGCACGTCCTGGAGAGCTCGTGACGACGCCAGGCGGGGAAAGGCGGAGAGGTGGCGCAGGGCGGCGGGCAGCAGGGAGCGGGTACCGGGCAGGGGACGCCAGCCCCGCGCCTGCGCCGTGCCCAGCATCGCCGCCACGACCCGCTGCTCGTGTCCCCGGCTGTCCTGTGCCCTGGGGGCGCTGCTCCTCC
>NW_009647217.1:203229-204554 GCF_000708025.1 Charadrius vociferus | reverse complement strand
GAAAACATAAATCCTCTGGAGGTTTTGAGTGGCAGCAGAAGAAAAAAACACCACCCTTCGGGGAGCTGAGCTGCCGTAAAAGAAAAGCTTTGAGAGGGAGGAAGGACCAGAAATGTCAGGCTGGAAATGGATTGAATTGTGCCACAGTCAATAAAACGAGTGACCCTCATGTGCAGCTGTAATGGGGCGGCGGTTTTTGTATTTAATTCATAGACTATCTCCCTCCACCCGCCCCCCTCCCTCCGCTCCCGGTACCCGCACGGCAAGCCGGATGGCACCGCGCCCTCCCACCTCGTACCCGCACCTCCCCGGCCCGGATGGGACCGCCGCTCCAGGCCAATTACCACCATTCTCCTAACTGTTCACTTGCCGGTGCCCGGAGCGGCCCCCTCCCCTCCAGCCCCCTCCCACGCTTTTCCAGGTGCCTGCCTGTATCGGCGCCGAGCTCCGTTTTTTTATAACTTCCATAAAGTTTATTGCGCGGCAATGAAAACTCATTACTTCACCTGAGCCTGCTGGATCCTAATGATCCGTTGGGCACGTTTACGAGGCCGCTCGGCCGGCCGGGCATGCCTGTAACGAGCGGCTCCCTTTTATTGAGTTACCGGCCGAAGGAACGCACGCATCGCCCAGAATCGCTGCAACGGGGACGTGTGCCGTAGCAAATTGCCGGCACCCTCTCCTCGGATGGGCTGACCCCCTCTGCACCTCTCCCCAGGGGATTATCCCCCGTGACAGGATAATCCCCCCAGGGCCCCCCAGCGCCTTTGCACGGTCCTCTCCCCGCAAACCCGACGCTTCTCCAGGAGCCTCTTGGCAGGCGTGAGAAATGCCACCTACCCTTCGCTATTGCTGGGCTGCGACCCGCGCGCCGGCGGAGGGTCTGGGGAAGGCGGCTGCCGCTGCCTCCCCAGCGGTACAGGAGCACGGAGGCATCTCCAGCCCCGAACAAGCGGCCCTTTCCCCTCTCCCCGCGATGGCATTTGCAATCGCACGTAAAGGCAGGCGTAGCACGCAGAGAAGCACTTGAAACGCAGGGCATACAATTTTAATTATGACCAAGGCTGACCCAGATCCTTTCGCATTTGTACATACCTGTTCCCGGCAATAACACCCTTGTCCTTGTATGACTAAATTAAAAGGTTTAGAAAGTACAAAAGCGGTACGGAAGCTAATTGTATTCCTAAAAGACACTTAGAACGAGAAGATGAGTTCAGCTTCCTTTTAATTATGCAGAGAAACCCGCCGGAGCCGCCGGGAAGCTGTGAATGTTTTAAGAGCAGCCGGGCGGAGGGACGGCGGGCGGAAAGCGCGGCTCCAACACC
>NW_009647217.1:202480-203175 GCF_000708025.1 Charadrius vociferus | reverse complement strand
CGCAGCACAGCCCGGGGTCCCTCGGGAAGGGATCCCAGCTCAGGACGCTCGGGGTGCCCTTGGCATCGGCAGCCTCCTGGCTTTGTGTGGCTGCGGGTCCGGCACCTTAAAGGCATTTTTAACCTCCATCTTCTCCTCCTTGGGCCGGCGAACAGCTGTTTAACAAAATGGATCTGTGCAGAGCAATAATTTTGCTGCATTACTTAATATAGCTCTCGGCTAAAGATATAATTGAGTTGGTTAACTAATCAATCTCTCCATAAGCATAGATTTCATTTTGGTGCCCGTTTACAAGAAAAAATAATAAATATAGAAAGCCGGCAAGCTAAAAAGCGGTAGCGAGAGGGCCGGGGGATGCTGGAGTCAACAAGGTCCGAGCCTTTACTGGAAAGGTACTCCGAAAAAGGCACTGGGTGGGAAGCAGTGCGGTCAGTTGGGCTGCAGCAGCCGCCTCCAGGACCCGCGGCGAGTTTTCCAGGGAAGCGGGAAGCACGAGAAGGATGTTTCTCGGCAGGGCTGGCGCGGGCAGCTGTAGTTACTTGCCTTCATCTGCGCAATCGCCCTTTCCCAGGACACACGGTTCCCACGCAGGTCTGAGGGAGCGGGAGAACGGGACACGCTCCATCCAGCCCCAGGGAAGGGCCACCAGGTGGTGGCCACAGGCCCCCAGAGCCAACCTGCTGCTGGCCAGGGTT
>NW_009647217.1:198247-202433 GCF_000708025.1 Charadrius vociferus | reverse complement strand
GGCTTTCTGCGGCTACATACGCCTCCCGTTTCCCTTCCAGCAGCACACGCCGCTCCCGCACCGGCACTCGGAGGGAGAGCGAGGCGCGCGGGGCCGAGGCAGCCCTTGCCACGACCTCCTGCACGGCCCAAACCGCGAGCGCGGGGCGCTCCGGCAGCGCCTGTCGCACGCGGCCCCGGTGAACGTGTTAGCAAGAGCCCTGCCAGAGCTGTTGTTAAAAGCTTCCAAAAATAACCCCCCGAAGCATCTCTGACTCAAGCCATCTAATTCAGGCTCAGGATTGATCCTCCTCCAACTGTTGTTTCACGGTGTTAAAAGCAAGATTGATTGTAAATTTATGTTGTAAAAGTGCATCATTATTTCAGCACATTAATGCAGCGCCTTTCTGTGCAAATTGATGTTATTTTTATGATGTTGTTTATGGGCTTGAATAATCGGATTGATTCTTAATTTCTAAGGCACTGTCGGGAACACGAGAGGAGACTCCGAAGCCAGACTCCATCCCGGCATCTCCGCGCAGGTCTGCGGAGCGAGGGGAAGAAGCAGGACTCGGGCTGGCAGCGCCTCTCAACCGCGGTCCCCCCACTGCGGGGACGGAGTTAGCACCCCAAACCACGCGCTGACGGCCCCCGGGGCCGCCTCGGCCACGCTCTGGGCATCCGCATCTCAAGCGGTGCCGAGCTGGGAAAGATTGACACCACCATCACGTACCCTTGGAAGTTTGCGGCTCCCTGAACAAAGGCAGGGTGGGAGGTCATTTCCCCTGGGGACAGATGACAATATTAAGGCCAGGCAGTCGGTCGGCGCTTGACCACTGCAGCCGGCAGCGGGGCAGGAGCTCGCGGCGCTCCCCGAAACGCGCGGTGGCACCGGGGACGCTGGCCCGCAGGACCGCCGGAGCGGTTGCCATGGCGAGCCCAGCGCTTGGGGCCAAAATACAGATGTTGAGCGAGCGGGGGCCCGCGGAGCACCGGCGTGCGCTCCGATCAGGGCAGCCTGGGCTGGCGTTGGCCGGGACAGGTTCGGGATTGCTCCCGGGGGGCTCGGCGGCGGCGGGAGAGGGGGAGAGCAAACAGCTGGAGGCAGCGACGGCTTCAAAAGGCGCAGCTGTCTGCAGAGCCAGCGTCTGCCTGCGGCCAAAAATCCCAGCCTGCAAATATTCCTGAATATTCTGGCGCTAGCGAGGCTCCTCCTGCCCGCGGACCCCCCGGCGGGGTCTGGAGAGAGGGGGCACGCTGCGTCCTCCCCTGCCGAGCGCCGTGCCAAGAGCTCCGGAGGGAGGGACGGAGGGGTCACTGCAGCACGCCCTCGCAGGAGCCGTCCCCTGGCTTTAATTGATTTCCAGATGTACAAGCAAATCCTGCCGAACTGCCAGCCGCGAATAATCAACCCCCACGAACCCGCCCCCCGATCTCCTCGCCAGGGGGCTGTTCCCCTCCATTTCATACCGCATCTTTCCTCCGCTGCTTCTTCTAGCCAAGATATGACAGACACAGAGGGTGAGAAGCGGCCGCTTCTGCGGAAGAACTTTGTTACGAGCCCATTTAAATCATTCTAATTACTCCAGAAACACCCCATTAACTTTTCCAATGAGGTCTGCAGAGGGGAGAAAGGGAAAAAGTGTATATATACATCTAATGTATTTTATGCAGCTTACAGGAATAATGCAGGGGAATAAGACAAGGGCAGAGAGAAAATAAACAGGCAACGTAATGTCCTGACATTAGGAATTCAGAATTCATTAGAAAAGCATTGATTGCCACGGACTGATTTAGCACAGAGCGTGATTCTCAGGAATACAGTAGAGCCCGCAGAAACGCATTGTAATTCAGAATTACTCTTTAAAAAATAACAAGAAATAGCAGTGCTGTAAGGAGCTATCCAAAGCGCTGCCTCCGCTCCCTTCTCCGCCCTGGCAGGATTTTGCCGAGCTCGGCCGGAGGCGAGGGCTGCCGCTCGCCAGATGTCAGATGGGGCTGCTCCGGCTTAGAAAAAAACAGCTTCTGCTTCCTAGGGGCAGCGCGGATCCCATAGCGTCCGAGGGAAACGTCCCTCTGGGGCCCCACGGGTCCCCGCGCCGGCCGGCACCCAGCCCTGGAGGAAGCACCCAGCGCCCAGAAAAGCGACGTCAGCAGAAAGGTGTTGGCGGCGGCACCGCTGCTGCTCGCAGGGACTTTGCGAGTGCAGCGCCACACTCGCCATACTTCAGTTCCCCACCTGGAAACCAGGTTTCAGCCGCTCTTCATTTCTCATTTGAGCAAAATTAAAATAAAAAATGAAATGCCCCGCTTAGCCAGTCATTTCCTGGGGATTTCGGTCCAGGCCGGCCCCTGTGCGGGTCATTATTTCCCTGGAACGCCGCCGGCGTGCGGGAGGCAGCTCCAGGCTGTCCCCAGAGCACGGGGCACGAGAGGAGACCGCCAGCGCGCGGCGGGGGGACGCTCACTGCACGGCCGCTCCTACAAATACAGTTCATCCACCACCAGGTGATAGGCGGGCGCTCTACATGGCCTTTTCAAAAGGTTTAAGATGCAAGCTTCCCTCCTTTCGTAGAGGAAATAAATCCCTCATCGTGAACAGAAGCTGGGGAGGGACCCAAACCAACCCGAGAAGATGCTGCCTTCACCCGGCAGCGTGCAGAGCACCCGGGAAGGCTTTGACCGGCTCCGCTGCCGTGCCCCAGAGCAGGAACCGTGGGCGGGACGCGGCTGCCGGGGCAGGAGAGGGTCCGGCAGTGCCATCGCTCCCCGCTCCGGCACCTCGGCGCTTTGATTTCTCACGCTAAGGCGTTCAGCTCTCCCACCACGGGCTTTGCTGGGCTTGAACAACCCGTTTCCCACCAGTGGCAACATCCCTGGCTTGTTTACGTTCTACCCTTGAACTGCCTCCAAATATTTGGGGCTGCATTTTCGTGTTGGGAAACAAGGCAGAAATCCTCTCCTGGCACGGGGGATGCTCGGGGCGCTCCAGCCCCGGGTCTCTGAGCCAGTGTCTCTGCCGATTTTGCCCAAAAAGTCCCAATGTGCAGGTGTGCCGGGCGTGCAGCCGCGGGCAGGGAGAGGCTCCCGCTGCCTGGCCAGAAGCCCCGGGGGAGCCCCGAGAGAACAACAGCAAGTTCACGGCTGCCCTGCCTGTCCCCCGAGGTCCCAGGGCACCCACCCCTCCATCCCCGCAGAGCAGCCGCAGCCCATCCGAGGTCACGCCGCCAGGTTTGGAGGCCTCGTGCACCAAAGTAATTATGTAGTTAGCATTAAACCTGTCGCTCCCGCAATTAATTATGACTTTAATCAAGAAAAAGACAAATCACCGGGGTTTTTAAAAGGGATATAAAAAAGGAGTTGTTAAAATAATACTTTTTTGGTTCCAGGAAATCTATTCCTCCTCAACGAGGGCACCAACGAGCGCCCTTTGATGGCTTGAGGAGTTCGGGTGGGGATGGGCGGCCCCGGGGGTGGCAGGACCCCCGCCCAGGGGGTCCCGCAGGGTGGGCAGAGCCATGCGATGGCGATGCCGAGATTTAACAGACCGGGCAAAATTCGCGGGACAAAACACCGGGGGGATTCGCTCCGGCAGACCCCGGCCGGACAGCCCGGCGGCAGGGCTGCCCGCTGCCCGCCCTTGCCTCCCGCCGCAGGGATCCCACCGGCCACGTGGCTTCAGGCTGAATAAGCCAATCTCGTGCTAAATGGAAAACCGGGAGATCTTGGATGTGAAGAGACACTTATTTATCCTTTTACCAGACGGTCTAATGAATAATTTCATGTTTGCAAAAGCTCATTTTGAAATTTGAAGACAAGAGATATATTGCCAAGACGGCTGGGAGACTGCGACATTAATTTTGTGCTGAAAGATTTACTTAAAAATTAGATTTTACAATTTTAATGCCTCCATTCTTTTCTTTAAATAAGCTGTGAAATGCAGTTAATTAGACTTAAACCCTAGAAGCTTAGACATTTGGGCTGCAGCGTAAGCTACAAAAGAAAACGATCTTTTTCACTTGCAAATTAAATCTAAATTCATTACTAAACCTCCCTTCGCCCATACGCCAGCCCAAAAGCTGCTGGGCTGGGGGGGCCGGGCCGGGGCAGGGTTTCCACCCCATCGCCCAGCCAGGGAGCGAGGGTCCCCTGCAGCATCCCCGCCGCCGCAGGGGCTGCGCTGGCAACCCAAAATCACTGCGGGGGGG
>NW_009647217.1:195013-198099 GCF_000708025.1 Charadrius vociferus | reverse complement strand
TCAAAAAGAGGCGGGAAGGGAGCGGCTCCCGCTCCCCGGAGGCAGGGCTGGTGCAAGAGCGGAGGAGGCGGCAGCCCCGGACGAGACGTGCCCACGGGGGCTCGCGGGTCCTACCCCGGGGGGGATAAACCCCATTCCCACCCACGGTAGGGGAAGGCATCTCCGGAATCAGCCCCAAAGCTGCGGTCCTAACGCAAGAGAGCTTCAGCTTTATTCCCTGCTGGCCTGCATCAGCTCCGGCTTTTCATTTTAATCCTTTGGAAACACTTTGTTATTCTGATATTTCCCATTCTTTGCTGTGACGAGGTTCATAATTTTATATGAAAAAGTCCTCATAAATTGGAAAAAAAAAAAATCTACCATCGTCAAAAAACATCTAATTTCAAACCTATGAAGGAGGAGAACATCAGCCCAGGAGCCTCCCAGCCGGCCGCTCGCGCTCCCCATCCCGCTGCGGGGGCAGCCGCGCTCCCGGCCCAGCACACAGGCGACACACTCCCATTTTTAACGTGTTTTCTTTCCTGCAGCCACCTCTGCTTTTGCATCCTAGCTCTCCACGGCCGCAGAAAGCACGCTTTCCAGCGGCGGCACCCGCGAGGGCAGCAAGTTAGAAGCAAGGCACAGGGCGGACGGTGGACGGAGCGCGGAGGGGGCTGCGGGACGCCAGCGCTGCCAAGCGAGCAAGGCTTCTTCCCACGCATCTGTTCGCCCTTTACAGAGCAGCGCAGGGCCACGCTCCCCGTGGGGACGAAATGGCGGCAGCTGCCCCACCGCTTTTTGATTATTCCTGCCTAAATTCATCATTCACAAAGATTCGGCGGGGGGAAATAACTGCAAGTAACGCGCAGATTTGGGAGAGCTGTATCACCCCTGCCACGTACAGGCAAAATCCCACGTCCGTGAGAGCGATACCATCCGCCCCTCCGCATGCCGAGTGCTCCCTGTCCCCCAGGAGGTGGTGGCCACTGGGGACCGGCGCAGTCCTGAGCCGAGAGAAGAGAAGAGGGGACAGCGAGCACGCTCTCAAAGGAGAAGAGAGGCTCTGCCGCCGCTGTGATGAATTATACATATATATACATACGCATAGACACACAGAGAAAAGTGGCAGTGCAGGGCCGGGGTGGCAGGCACCGGTGAATTCCCGCCGGTGCGGGGATGCAAAGGTCTCGTAAGGAAATGGGAGGACGGGGAGATGGTGAGGCGCGTGTCCTGGCAGCTTATCTTGCTTCAGACAAGTCCGTCCTGCATGTGTTTAACCAGGAGGCAGCTCCTGGGAGGCACAGCGGGTAATTGGGAATAGCCTCCAATAAATAAAGCATCTCGGGGCCCTGGGGGAAGCCTGTTAAAACGCAAAATTATGAATCGTGTTAAACTGTAGAAGACAAAACGATGTCTCTGTTCAGATGCTGAATTTACGGGAAATACCAAGTTCTCCCTGTGGCTGCAGTTGTATTTATTAACACTATTTGAACACACCACAGAGCCTGCATTCAAACGGGCTTCCAACAGCAGCGATACATCTTGTCCAGGCGCCTCCAAGAAGAGGGTGCTGAAGCCCCGAGGGCTCCCGCCCCGGCCCGAAGCCCGAGGGGCAACTCTTCTTCACGCCCTGCCTCGGGCAGGACACCCTCCAGCCCCAGCCCCCCCCGCCCACGCGACAACCGTCGATCCCCCCCCATTCCGCCGCCCTGCCAGAGATGACAAAGTACGTATTGTAACAAGCGCGTCGCTCTAAGCGTGCCCAGGCCGTGTGTCAGCATCGGTTTGCGATACCGGTGGCAGAAGGATCTCAAGATAATAGGAGCCTCTTCATCTTCGATGGAGCTGGATGGGAGCAATTGGACGTCTGCGGAAGATTACAAGCAGTTATGGATATTGCTTGTCATGCTGCCATCAGCGGCCGCCTTGTTCAATTGACTGGGCGCGTGGGTTTCGGAATGGGTAACGCCAGAGATATTTACTGGGGCCAGCAGGAGGTGGCCGTGGCCGACCGGCGGGGCAGGCCCATGCGGGGCGGACGAGGCCGCCGGCCGCGGCACCCGAACCATCCCGACAGCCCGCCGCGAGGAGGGGGCCGAATAAATCACCCGCAAAACCGCTGGCGTACATGCAGGGACAGTTAACCAATTAATGCCTTTGGCTACGAGCCAGATAGCAACTGGTTAATTACTGCGCTGTCGTCGTTGTGATGTTAGGAGGCAAACACGGGGTTACATGCCATCTGTCTCCCAAACCCAAATGGTTAACTAGGAATATTCATTTTGTTCCTATTAAGTATAATTACCCTCTAATCTGTAGGAGCCTTTTATTTCTATATAATTACAGGATATTTAACAAATAAGCCAGAGAAGGGTGGAATCGGCAGAGGGATGGGGCTGGGAAACGAGACCGCGCAGGAGCCGTTTAGAAAGTCACAGAAAAATGTTTGGTTTTCCTGGATGAACACAGATGTGCTATAGGAGAGGAGAGCCGGGAGCAGCGAGCGTGAACGGCCGGGGAAGACCCAGCAGACCAGAAAGCCGATACGTCTGTACTGGCCGCTCTTTATCGCACCTTCCTCGCACCGTCTATCTGGTGCGAACACAAAACCGAGGCTCAACGTTCCCCCCCAGCTCCCCGCAGGACCCCGAGGCTGCGGGGGCTCAGACCCGGGCGGGAGGAGGGGCTCCTCGCCGTGGTGGCCGCCTTCCCCGGTGAGTTCACGGAGCCTGGGTGGAACTGCCCCAGCCCGGGACACATCCCACACCTGGTCCCTCAGCATCCTCTGCAGAGCTCGTCCCGCGCCCCAGGGCGTGTTGCTCCGTTAAAATTTATGAAGCTCAGTTCCCGGGATCACAAGATAATCTTTGCCTAATTTACAGCCCCGATTTCCCCCTTGAGGAGCCCAGCTATTTATTTAGCTTGTATATTTATCGCCTCTCTCCCTCTCTTCCTTGCCGGCACGGCTGCGGGAAGAGCCCCCGCCAGCTTACGCTCCGCACGAGCTGGCAGCAAGGACCACGAGCGTGCCTGGGACGGACACCGCGCCTGCCGGGAAGCGGTGGTGTGCAGGACCAGGGCACGGCGGCCGGAGCTCCACCCAGGCC
>NW_009647217.1:193738-194839 GCF_000708025.1 Charadrius vociferus | reverse complement strand
TTGCCCTGGCAAGGCCGGCTCAGCCGCCGGCTAGGGGCTGGCTTGGGAAACAGAGTCTGACGGGCACCTCACCTGGTCGCTTCAGCCACTGTTCTCCACCCTTCGCCTTTCTCCGGGGAGCGGCAGTGGAGCCACAGCATCCCCCTCCTTTTATCTGGGCAGCTCTGCTAGAGATGCCGAAGCACACAGGTTGCTCGCTGGGCATCTGCCTGTCTGTCCTGTCCGATCCCTCTGGGTAAGGGGAATCCCTGTCCCCCCGTGCAACCTCTCCTAACCATCACAAGTCTTGATTTACCCAAAGGAGGACAAGAGGCAGCATTTTCCACACGTCCTCAGCCTCGCGGCGTCACAACCAACCCAGCCTTGGTTTGGAGCGACACCTCCGCTGTCAGCAGAGCCGCTGCCCTGCCTGCACTGTGGCCGGCACGGGGAGCTGCGCCGCTCGCTACAGCCACATGGCGCTTATCAAACACACAACTGAAGCACCTTTAGCCAATCGCCGCTTTAAAGAAAAAAATCAAGGGGATAATTGCTTAATTTAAAGTGATTTATTCCATTAAGTAACTCTTTACCATAGGCCTTTTTCAGATGTTCAAGTGTATTTTTCATTAGTGCTGCATAATAAAATAATTGCAGACGCAGGACGGAATTTGTCTTCTTTTTCAGAAAATTGTACTACAGAAAAGCACGTGTATTTTCCGTCCCTTCCGCTCTCTTTCTGCCACGAGCCAGAGGATGGCTGGGAGTGACAAGGCAGAAGTTTCAGACTCCCTGCAAGACGGGGCCCTCCCTTTCCCACGGGATGATGCCCCGAGAGGCTCCTTCGCCCCCGCCGTGCCCCCACTCAGGTCAGACCTCGCAGGGGCGCACGTGGGTGTGCGCAGCCCCCCCCCCCCCACCACAGAGCACCCACCAGTGCTGGGAAACAGGCGATGCGATGCGACGCGCGCGGGAGAACTCGGCACGGGCAGAGGTGAGGATGAGGATGCTGCGGCCAGGTACCGGGCGGGCGGCGGGAGCAGCCCTGGCTGGCCCAGGCTCCTACCGAGCACACGCAGAGGGATGCCGCGGGCGCTTTGGGTCTGAAACACGAACCCGCCG
>NW_009647217.1:192993-193660 GCF_000708025.1 Charadrius vociferus | reverse complement strand
GGATGCGCGGGGGATGCGGAGGGCGCGGGATGCAGGATGCGGAGGGCGCCCTGCAGCATAGGCTGGTTTGGCAAGGGCTCGGCAGCACAGCGCTGCCTTGGGGAGCCGGGTCGGTTGGTTTCCGTGCTGCTCAGCCCACTGTCACCACTCGCCAACTCCCGGATCATCCCACCCCACGAGCAGCCCCGTCCATCCCGCCCTCCCCAGGTGTCAGGACCACAGGATCCCACTGGGGCGTCATCAACACCAAAAGGCAATCGGGTTTATTGTAGAAGTGCTGAAGCATTTGACAGTTTTCCTCATCTTTTCCTCCACACAATCTTGGCCAAAGCTATTTGCCAAACTCGGTCTCAACCGCTTAGCAGCACCGCGCCTTCCCAATGTCAGCGGGGAGCTAATTTGCCAGGTTTCGGGAAAAACACCCAGTCTCCTACCTTTAGTCACCGGCTGCTTTCAAGAGCACGCCTCCTCCCTGCCCCTAGTTTCTCCTAATTTATTCTGGGAAAAGGTGCCCAGCGCATCTCCAGGCAGTTTTTGCAGAAGGACAGCGAGTTGGAGTTGGGCATCCCACAGAAAAAAACCTGCAGCTCTGATTTTTCTGGTAAAGACAAAGAGGAGGAGCAGGCAGGTGCTCCATGGAGACAGCCTCTCCGGAGCGGGTCACGCA
>NW_009647217.1:191128-192382 GCF_000708025.1 Charadrius vociferus | reverse complement strand
TGCACGCATGCATTGAATTTAATAGAGCTGTTTGTTTCCCAGGTACAGCCTGTGCCAGTGGCAGGCGGCATTTGAGGGACCGGTGTTGAGCCTGACCCAGCAAATCTCTCCTCTATTGTCGGCCCTGTGTTTGTTTCCATGAACTAATTGGGGAAACGAGCGCTCCCGTCAGAAGGGTGGAAGCAGGGAGGAATGACGTCCCGGCAGCGTGCAGCCGCTGGCGACCCGAGACGCCGCGCTCCTGCTCCGGCACACGGTGGTGCCGGGCAGGCAGCGAGCATTCCAGGCAGCGCCGCCGAGGAAAGCCAAGATGTTCCTTGGCATCTCAAGAAAGGAGCAACCTCCCTGCATCCCCTTCGCCTCCCTCATTCATCACTGTCGCATCTGCAGAGGGTTTTTACTTAACCACCAATTTACTTCCACTTTGACTAATCTTGGGCCGGAGCATCTCTCGCGAACTCGCCAAAGACACCGGGGGCTGCACCGGCTAATAGAAACCCCCATCAAAGTACGTGGGGCCAGAGAGATCCTGGAGGGAGACTGCAGGCCACTAAAATATGCAAGTGGCTGCAGTAAACATCCCTTCTCCTCCTCCTCCCCATGGCCACCGCTGGGGCCTTCAAGCAGTAGAAATTTATATATTTGCCTTCTGGATTGCCCCGTCTCACCTTGGGAAGGCAACAAAAGCTCTCAGAAACAATTTATGGGGAGCTAACGCGGAGGGGCTGGCAGGGAGGGGGGCAGGCGTGGGGAGCCGTATTTCTCGGGGAGCCGCCCCCGTGTTAGCGTACCCTTGCCGGTAAGGTCATGTTGCCGCCGTAGATGTACTCTGGAACAACAATTACTCCAGATAAGAAAAATCTAACTGGATAAAGGGACAGCTAATCAGGAGACTACAAGCCCCCGAATTGCTCAAGGAATCCATATTGATCTGAACAAGATATCAAATGTAAAATAAAGGATTTTGCTAACTCCACAGGCTGCTTCAGCCCCTGCAACCTGGCACTGGACCAGCAAGCGGAGGAGCCGGCAGCCCACAGCTCCTCTCCCAGAAGATAAAGCCTCGCCTGCCCCTTCAAAGGCAGAAGCTGCTTTTTCAGCTTTTGCTCCTGAAAAGCACCTCCCGACTCCCGTCTCTCCACAAGCCCCCGAACGGGGCAAGAGAAAGAGCTCCCGCGCGTGCCCCTGCTGCGCCCTCCACGGAGGGGGAGCCCACCCGGGGCAGCTCTGTCCGGCAGACGTGAGCCGCCCCGC
>NW_009647217.1:189132-190705 GCF_000708025.1 Charadrius vociferus | reverse complement strand
TTCTGCCGCCAGCCGGAGGCCGCCCCTCTGGGGACAGGAGGGGGTGCCGGGCCCCCCCGCTCCCGAGCATCTCCTGGCGGATACACCCCTGAAATCCCGGCCCAGCCCGCCACGAGAGAGGCAAACCCCTCTGTCCTCATACGGCTGCGATTCCTTTCGGTGGGCACGTCCTACAGAGATACCGGTTTTAAACTTTCCCGCTGCAAAAGAGCCCCAGCGCCGGCAGCCCCGCAGCAGCCGGTGCCCCGGGCATGCGCCGTACCCCGCGGAAGAGTCCTCCTCTCATCCCTCACCCTCCAGCCCCGTAAATCGCAAGAACGGTTCTCCCTCTGTCCTTCCACCCCTTTCCCTGTCTCCTGGCTTATTTAAAGGGCTCTGGCGACTGATCGCCCCTCTGCTCTTTTCACGCTGGCTCTCCACCTTGAACCGCGAGCGCTTTGACAGATGGATGGAGAGCTTTGCCTGGCGTCAACTACACACCGACGAAATACGAGGCTGTAATTCCTCCCACCGCCGAGTCACAGCAGATACACTCCCTCCAGCAAGAGCATCCGTGTGTGTGTGTCCCCCGCCCAAAACGGGAATATAGATGTGTGAAGGGCTGGGCTGGCATCCCGCCCCGCGCCAGCTGAGACCAGGAGTCGGCACACCGACATCGACACACAAACGCCAACACAAGCGGGAGGAAGCCACGGCCTCCCCGTTCCCGCACCGTCAGACACCATCAGGCTCCGTGGAGGAGAGCCGCTCTTGCCCGGCAGCCCCGCGGGAGGCTGAGCCCCCCCAGCCTGCGCCCAGGGGGTCCGGGGGCCGCGCGTGGGACACCTCCCGGTGAGCTGAGCACACAGGCGGCCCCGGCTATTTGCCGGGGGGTGCTCCGCCGACCCCGCTGATGCTCTGTGCCCTGCAGGAGGTGTGAGATTTCCACCTGCACCCGGGTCAGCATCCCCCATGGTCCCCGCTGGTTCCGGAGGGACTGGTCACCGCCTGCACGCTAGCAGGAACGCGGTGACGGCACACCTCCTGCTCCCAGCGCATCCCCTGGGAGCCTCTGCCAGCCCCACACTGCAGCCACCCCGTACCCCCAGGCGAAGGGAGCGGCTGGGGAGCGCGCCAGCCCTGCCCTGCGGCTCCGGAGGAGGACGGCAGCAAGGAGCAGAGATGGATGTCCTCCCCAGCCCTGCGGAGACCGTGCCAGGCAGCCCCTGAGTTATGTCTCTGAACCACACGCCGCTCTCTGCTTCCACATCGATTTAGTAGGGGAGTTGGTTTATGCTAAACAAACATTGCTTGATTATTAAAAGCATATTTATCGAGGCTTAGCAGCTCTGGTAGGAGAGACGTGGCTGGAGCAAGTGCCAGCAAGGCGAGTGCTCCTCCTTGCAGAGCTGCTGGTACCGGGGAGGAGCTCGTGTCCCTCCAGAGCAGCGCACGGAGCCACCACCGCCAGCGACCTGGGGCTGGAGCCAGCGCAGAACATCCAGCGTTTTCTTTTTCCGCCCACTGCTTGCACCCAGCCATCAGCCAGCATCCAGGAAGGAGGCGGCGAGGGCCGGCGGTGGCCCGAGGAGCG
>NW_009647217.1:186169-189081 GCF_000708025.1 Charadrius vociferus | reverse complement strand
ATATTGCTGCCGCAAGACAGGGCTCAATGGCGGCTGGAAGAGCTCCTTCCTTCAGTATTTAAACCCAGCTTTCCGTCCCACCAGGCTCTGCTCGGCCTCTGCCTTCTCCTGGTCCAGGTCCAGCGACCACAGGGAGGAGGCGCGGGAAGCCCCCGGGGCGGGCGGCCGCCCTCCCTGCTCCACAGGAAAGCATCTCTCTCCCACTTGTGTTTTGATGTTGCTATGGTGATTGCCGAGCGATAAATCTTGATTATTATTGCCCAGCGCTTTCAGCCACAAGCAAAGGCAACCTTTCCCGAGCCGCCGGGGTGCCTTTGTTTCCACTCCCCACTCGCTTTTCTGCGCAAAGCCCTCCCTCGCCCGGGCACGCACCCCGGCAGGTCCCGCTGCAGAGCGGCCGGTCCCCAGCCCCGCAGCGCGGGAAGCAAGCGCAGGCAGCACCGCCGCGCTCTCCTGCCTCCATCCTCGGCCAGGGAGCATCGCCTGCCCCTGCGGCGCCCGTGCCCCTCGCGGCGGGGGGCCGGCCACCTACTCCCAGGAGAGCTCCTATCACCGACATCGTGTCGTTTCCCGGCCAGCTCTAGATCAGCAAATCCTCCCGTGCCCGCGGATTCACATGAGCATCTCCCAGATCAGTTTTGCGCTGTTTGCCCGGCTCTAATCGATACCGCTCAATCAGAGCGCCGAGAGAAGCTGGGGGGTCTAACAGGCAGTTATCGGCCCTCCCGCGGTACCCGCGCGTCACACATGCCCCGTCTGCCCCCCTGCACCTCCGGCCGACAAACCAGCACTGGAAATCTGGGCTTCGGACCCCCAGACTGCGTACGCCCTCGTTGCAGAGCGAGCTCCGCTGTCCCTCCTGGACAGATGTCATTTGCAATGTATATTCTGGGCTGTGCTTTCATCTCGGTCCCTTTCGTATTTTGCCAGAATATTTCTCTGTGTAATTTCACCCAGGGGGAAACGGGCGTCTGAAATTCTGCTTTTAAAATTCCCTTTCCTCTGCATCCCCAGCTCTCTCACATGCTGGCTCTCTGCTCTGTGCCGGCACAGCCGCAACTGGCGGTAAATCTATAAGCCAGCTCCCTTCCCCTTTGAAGTGCAACCGGCGCCGCTTGGATTCCCTGACTTTTTGCTCCTTTTATCTTCCCTCCTATTTCACTTGTGGATATTCAGATCCGCAGATTACATTTGTCTTCCAAAATTGCCTTCTCAGTCGGTAGCTCCTTTCCCCAGCTCATTCTTACAGGGTTTGTTCAGTCGCTTCTGCAAACCGTCCCGTTCCCGCTGGCTCCGTGCTGCCGTCGCACCAGGCGCCTGGCCGAGCTCGGACGCACCCCGGGGACCAGACCCGCACCCCAATGCCGTGCCCCACCACCAAGCCGGGCGAGAGGGGAGGAGAGCCCGGGGATGCTCCGGGACCGCTCGCCATCCTTTTGCCTTCCAGCAGCGCCCGTCAGGCAGCTTTCGGAGGGGCTGGGCGCTGCGGGGGACACCCAGCCCAGGGACCCTGGACGGATCCGGCCCCGGCTGCCAACATCAAAGGAAGATAATCAGGGCCGCGCGTCGCTTCCGGGGAAGCAGATGCTGCGGCGGATGCTTTCTGCTACCCGTGTGTCCCCCCCCTCGCTCCTCCAGCTCCCTTTCATCTGCAAAATCAGTAACTGAATTAACTCTCCAGCGGGGACAGGCTCCGCACGCCGTGCCGGTCAGCGCTCACCTGGCCCGCGGGGTGCGTGCCACAGTGGCCAGAGCCCGGGATGAGGAGGGGGAAGAGGCCAGGAGGGCAAGTGATGCTCAGCCGCCGGGCGGTGATGGGTCAGTCCCGCGGAGGGGACGGGACGGGTGCAGCCACCTCCCCCCTGCTCCGCGGAGACCCAGGGACCCCATCCCGCACCCCCCGCAGAGGGACGGGCTCCGCGGGTCAGACCGCCCAGGGGAGCAGCAGCGACAACCAGCCCAACGTCTCCATCCATTTATCAAAGCTCCAGCGGTTCCTCTTTCAGGGTGAGCAAAACAATAAAACACATTGAGCATAGAAAGCGGCATCCAGAACACTGTATTAAACGCACGGAAAAAAATAAAGTAGAGACCTGTTGGCTCATGCCATCTCTCATTCTATATCAAATGCCTCGGTCCCAGACTAACGGTGTTATGTAGACTGTTATATTGGTTCTTTGCTTTACGGCACTGGACATCCACCCCTAATGCTGGAGATTTATTCTCCTCTGCTCAGCGATTACTTGCCATATTGTCCTCGAACGCCGCTCGCTCCATCGCGCCGCCGTGCCCCAGGGTGTGACACAGCAGGGGGAAAACTGGGAGAGGGGGAATCCGCATTTGAGAGCCCACCAAAAACCAGTCCCTGACAGCATTTGCTTGCCGTCCTGAAACGGGAATTACAGTCTGGCGCCGGCGCATCCACTCGGACCTCCTCTGTCCCCTCCGGTGCCCCGCGCTGCCGGGGCTGCCACGGAACAGAGCGATGCTGGCTCAGAAACGGGTTTACCATCTGCAGGATTATTAGCAGGTGTGCCGGGATGTTTTGCCGCAGAAGGATAAAGCATTTCGTTCCTCAGCATCTGACTCGTCTGAACGCCTCATTTAAACATTTATCATAGGGCATGGCACGCGATCTTCCTTACAAATTGAGGTGTTACACGGCGCTGGGCGAGCTGACACACCGCCGATAGCGCCGGCAGTATTTTGTCACCCTGATATTTCACATGGCGCTTGTGTCGCGCTTGCGACTGCTGTTTGTTCGGGAGGTGTAATGATCCTTTTTAAACAGCGCTACTATAATTAAAGTTTTCTATAAACCTTCCTGAAGAAGGGGAAGGGGGAGAGCCATCTTTGAAACCTGCTTACAAAGCGCTGTCTCAGAGGGAGAGGGAGAAGCGTCGACGTGCTCC
>NW_009647217.1:185828-186093 GCF_000708025.1 Charadrius vociferus | reverse complement strand
GTCCCCGCTCCAGCAGCGCTGCCGGCGCCTGCCTCCCCTCCGCCGCCACTCCGCACAGGCTCCCCCAGCCATTCCCTGCCCCAGGCTCCGCGCGGCTGCAAAGTGGGTTGTCCTGAGCATCCTCACGAAAAGCTCTTTCTTTCGGCACGCGTTTTGCTGAGGCTGGGAGGGTTTGGGTGCTTCGCCGGAGCAGCCAAAGCTCTTGACATTGCCGTTGCCGAGCCAAAAGCGCGTCTCGGCTGGTGGGAGGGGCCCAGGCCACCGT
>NW_009647217.1:179561-185763 GCF_000708025.1 Charadrius vociferus | reverse complement strand
CCCCGCCGGTTTGATACCGAGTCCGGCGCGGGCAGGCTGCGTGAGCCGTGCCCGCGGGCAGGATCTGGCCAGGGACGGGGGGTTTGGAAGGTGCCTGTGCCACGGAGGGCGTCCCCCTCCTCCTCCACCGAGCGCAGCGAGGGAGGGACAGCACGGAGCAGCGCTTTTCCCAGGCACGGGGCGCTCCAGCTGGAAAGGGCTGTCGGCAGGTCCGTCCCCGGGGCAGGCAGCACCTCGCCTCCGCCTGCACGGTCCGTATTGACAAACATCCCCAGGCTGGCACACGCTGCGGCCCGGGGGGAACAGAAATCACAGGCTTTTAAGTGCAGGAGGAGGGATTTACGGTCCGGTGCTATTAGCATTTGGCAGGACTTCCCCGCAGCATATCACTCAGGCACCGAAGCTGGAGAGATTTATGGGAGGTCAGGGTTGGGGGGGGACGACACACGTAATCCCTCATAGCGATGCACTAATTCTCCGCAGGCAGAAAGGGCTGCGACAGTGCGATGGGCTCGAAGATAAGCAGATTATCTTGTCCTGCCTCACAGAGGGGCACCGACCCCTGACTCGCTGAGCCCAAGAACAAGGCTGGATTAGTGTCCAGGAGAGGGGTTTGGCAGCAGAGGAGGGAGGGTGATGCACGGCAGCGCTTCCCCGGCCCCTTCTCACCCGGCAGGACTGGTGTGGGCCCCGCGAGGCAGACAGAGCCTCTCCCGCAGGACGGTTTTGGGGGGATGCACCGTGTCCCCCAGCCCGAGAGAGGACAGAAAGCGCTGCGGCAGGCAGGTGCTCACTGCCGGCACACACGTGCCCTGGGAGCGTGCGAATTACAAAATCCAGGCAGGCACAAAAACAGGCAGACAGGCTCGAAAAACCCCAAGATCTGTCCTCGAACAAAGCAAGTCAGCCCCCTCGGTCAGAGAGCGCTGAATTATGTGTGATAACACCCACTCCGTTCCAGGCAGACTCCGGCTCGTTAGGAGCGATGCATCATTATCAACCGGGGAGACAGAAGCGCACGAAGCAGCGAGATGGAAGAGGCCGCGACAGCGCGGCGCAGGTCGCCGTGGCCCCTCCGCTGTGGCCGCGGGGGCCGAGCAGCCCCACAGCACCCACCCGCGGGGGCTGCACCCCCGGGCGCCCGGCTGCAGCGCGGGGAGAGGGGCGGCAGCAAACGAACCTCAAATAGTAGCGTAAAACGTCCGAGGGCTGCGGAGAGAACCCTGGGGACAGCCGGAACAGCGGGCCAAGCATGCGTCGCTCCGCATGCCGAGCAGCGTGCCTGGGTTTGGGGATCAAAGCGGCGAGAGCTCGCACGGTTTGGGTATTTGCTTGGCACCGAATTGTCAGTAGGTTCAGCCACTCAGACTGTAAAGCCTCCAACAATGAAGTTATCCGCACAGGGCGACTTTCATCCCCCTTGGATTTTGCCTTTTTTTCCCTTTCCCTTTGCTTTCTGCCATTCACAAAAGCTTGCAGATAAAAATCTGAGGGGAGATGACTGGCGCCGCAGAAGGGGAAGCAGAGCCCCGAGTCCGCACGCCCCGGTCCTGCACTGCGCCCCCCACACCCCGTGGGCCCCCGGAGGCTCCGGGGTACTCAACTCGACAACGCAGGGAGGTCCACGGCCTCCCTGAGCGGTCCATCGCTGCCAAGAGCTCCCCTGCCCGTTTCCCAAGCCCCCAACTCACCGAGGGGCTTTGATTCGGATCGTACCTCTGCTCACCTGGGGCCGAGCTGGAGTAAGAAAACACCGGGCAGAGAAAAACCCAGGAGGTTCCTCAACGCCACGGAGCACATTTGTTACCGAGAGAGAGATATTTATTTATTTAAGCGTGCGACAATCCGAGTCAGCCTTATCTGACCAAAACACTTTGTTGATCAGACTGAGAAAAGCATCCCGGGCAGCAGAGCGGTCTCAGCGCGGCGTGGAGAAGCGCCGGCAGACCTGCCAGGGTGTTCGGAGACAAGAAATCACCTTGGAGTTCAAAGGCTGGGGAAGGAGATAGTCACCTTGGAAACCAGAGCCGTGCCAAGACATCACCAAGACCGGGCTGGTGCCGGCTGTTCCCCACGCAGCAGGCTGCGGCGTCCCGGGGGAAGATGCCGGCCACATCCTGGGAGGATGCCGGCCACTCGCCCGGCCGTGTGACACCCAAGCGTCCCACCCAAACCACAGGCAGGGCAAGGGGGGCGTCTCTCCAGGGCAGTTATTCCAGCAAGAGCAGCAGCTTCAGGCTTCTGAGCCTGGCGTCAGCTTTACGAAGTCACTTTTTTTGACAGTTGTGGGGAGGAAGGAGTTCACGCAGCTGGATGGTGGTCCCTGGGTCCCTCCCTTTCCCTTAAACACACGGATTGCAGCTCTGCCACCCAGTTCCACGAGCAATACGTCTTTTACGGGTATTTTGCCTCAGTGCTACCGGGTAGCGTGTCCACAACAGGCATGTGCTCGGAGCTTCGAGCGATGTCGCCGAGAGGGTTTTGCAGCCCCCATCTGCCTGCAGGCGCAGAGCCGGGGGACGCTACATCCCCCGAGCCGAGCCAACGCCGAGCGCGACCGCGCTGCAGCCCAGCGGCTACACCAGAGCGGCCTGCACGGGCGGAAAATCAGCACATCACTAATGAACGCCCAGAGCCATCTCCCTCCGCTGCCCAATGACATTACGCCGGGGCAACTTTGAGCCGTAATATTAAAAGTTATCTTTCTTTCCCGCGGTAACAGAAAGCACAACACCGAGATGAAAGGATTTACAAGCCCAGAAGAACTCGCCTGTGGTGCGTTTGCAAAGCGTTGCTGGCGGCCGAGGAGGTAATAACACGTCCCTTAAAGCCGGCAGCCCTGCCACCGCTCAGAGGATCACAGCGGTCCCCACGTGGAAGCGCCGGCCCCGGAGCCCGGCCGGCCCGACGCCCTTCCCCGGGCTGCCGGGGCTCCGAGCCGCACCGAACACCGCCGCCGCAGGGGATGCCAACATTAAAGTTGTCCCTTCAAGTTTGTTGGCTTGCTCTTTCCCCGGCGAGCCGATAGCAATCATCTGCTGGCACAGAGCCTGAATGCTGCTGCCACCTTTTCTGTACATACACACACACACATATATATATATTCATAAAACCCCCAACTTTGAATTGATGATGCCTGATATGAAGCACTTTGTCACCTGTGCTTTTATGATTACAGCAACTAAGGGGAAAAAGATGTCCTTTCAGATAAGCATTGAAAGGGGGGGAAAAAAAGGAGCTTTCAAAGGGTCTTTGTTCTCTTGAAGTGCTCTCGCTCCCAAAGCCGGCGGATTTCTCCGAGGAGGGGGAGGAGGTAAGGATTTAAAAACAAAACGCGTCCTCGTTTTCAAACTGTTTCATATTAGCAGTCACCAATTACGGAATTCGCCTTGACTAATGTTTCAGGCCATTATATCACCCTCGATGTTTGTAATTGGATCCTAAATTAGGATTAATTCTCGAGGAAAAGGGTCAGAGCTACACAGGTGATTTCTCTCTCTGGAGCTCTGATGATGTCCTCGTTACTAAAACAATCGTTTGCTTTTTAACCTTTATATGGAGAAACTGAAGACCCCGAGGACCTTGCACGGGTGACGCTGGGGTGTGTTTTAGGGACGGGACAGAAGGCGAGGGCTGGCGGGGATCCCCGGGGCTGGGGAGGGTGCGGGAAGCAGGCTCGGCGAGGATGGTGGGAGGCTCTTCCACCCCCAGGCTCAAAAGGGCACGGGTCGGCGTGAGGATGGGACTGGGGATGTCCTCCCTCCACGCAGCCTCTGCTCCCTCCCCGCCGCTGTCCCCCCCGATGACTAGACAGTGAGCTATTGTTATTATTTATTAGACAGTCGGTGTGTTACTTAATAGAAATTTCATTAGGAGCGTTAGGTATAGACAGTCACCGGCCCAGAACATACAAGTAATTATGTTTAATTATTATGCCTGTATATTTGGAATAACGATAGCTCCTGAGCACCGAGATTAAGGAGCGGAGTCAATTGGAACAGGAGCTATTTATTTTTTTTTTTTGCCTTAACAGTTCCCCTCCGTTCTTAATTGGTTTTCTCATTTCTCAGCCGTGGGTAAGAGGCGGCAAGAGAGAGGGTGCCACGTCCAGCCCCGGCGGAGGCGCTGCCCCGTGCCGGTGGCTCTCCCAAGCAGAGGACCGCAGGCGGGGGGACGGGGAGCGCTGCCCCGGCGCAGGAGGATGCTCACGCAGGGGGCAGGGGAGCGCACCAGGCGCACCACACCTCAGCTCTCCGCAGACCCCGACACTGCCTTCTCACGCGCCTTCCCAAAACACCAGGTATTTAACCGCACAAAGGGGCTTGGCGGATGCTTTGCTCTATCTTCAGAGAGCAGTGCGAGCCCCCAGCCTAGGAGCCGGCATCCCGAGCAGGCAGGGCTCTGCATTTTGGCTCCCGGCCCAGCAACCCGCCCCCCGCACACTGCCTTCGCGCCAGCGAAGAGGATGCCGAAGAGGATGCCGAGCAGCAGCGCACGGGCAGCACCAGCCCAGCGCAGCCCCGCCGGCCCCTGCCAAGGGCGCCTGCCTTCCCTCGCACCTCCCCAGCTGCACCAGCCGGGAGCCTGGAGGAATTAGAGCGTTTGGGAAGGAAAACAGAGCTACAGAGAGACAATGTTGAATGTAAATACCAGTTAAATATGCATTACCATATGCCTGCGCCTTCCCGGTCTGTTAGGAGGCAACACGAGCCAGTGAGAAGATGCAGGAGCTGAGAGCTGAGGGCTCAGAAGAGCACACTTCTTCCCCGCCATCGCTCAGGGAAATAAGCAGCTGGGGGTCTGCTCCTGCCCTCCCCCTGCCCTCTGCCTGCCCATCGCCCCGCCGAGGCTGCGGCGAGGGCACCCCTTCCCTTCCAGCGGGAAGGGGACGAAGCCGTTTCCCCACCACCAACGCGCAGGTGGATGCGATCCACCCGCGCGGGGATGTGCCCTCCACCCGCACGGGGATGCCCCCCAAGCAGCCTCCGACACCTGGGCACAGGTCGGCGTGAACACAGAGCCCAGATGGCAACTGCGGCTTCTCTCATTACATGTGCAGACGGTATTAGCCACAAATGTTTGATTCTCGCTGGAGTTTCAGAGGAGATCAGGCAGCGAGGCTGCTCGGGGCGCAGGGGTTAGGCAAACGGGATGACTCGTTAGCAGGCGGTGCTGTGTAATGCCATCCCTGCTTTGCCTCTCTCACCCCCACGCCTCGCCCCTGCTGCTCGCAGCGCTCTGCACCCACATCCAGCCCCACGCTTTGCACGGGGTACAGCGAGGGAGACGGCTCTCTGAAGGGGGAATGGGGGCTCCCAGAGGAGAGGAGGAACGCTGTGGGGTCTGACGTTCATCCTCTCCCCGCAAAAGCAGCCCGCCCAGCGTCGCACGCCTTCCTCACTGCGCCTCCCGGTGTGGTAGGGCTCGGCAGGGGACCAAGGGGGGCATTCAGCATCCCTTTCAAAGGCCAGGGTTAAAAAGCAGAAAAGAACCCAAACCGAACCCTTTAAATCCCAAACCCTCCTTTACCAACTGCCCCACAGCTACCAAACCAAGGGCCTGCTCCTCGCGCAGGGGAACGCTGCCGATACCCACACCCTCGGGGCCCGTCCCGGCCACCCCAGCAGCCATAAAAGCCTTTCCCTGCGACGCCTTCTGCGGCAGCAGTGGCCCTCTCCACTCAGGCTGTGTGGGCAGCTAACGACGCCCGCAGGGCTCACGGCGCAGGGAAGGACGGCCACCCTCCCCGATCCACCCAGCATCATTAGGTACGGACCCGGACCCCACAGTGCCGCCAGTCCCGGAACGCAATTATCCGCTCGCTTAAATCCCAGCGCATTTTCAAGTACTTTGGTTAATTGGAAATATATTAAACACGGGTTTATAAAAGTTAGACATGTACTTAGATACTTTGCGGAACTGCAGCGCAGGGCCGGGCAGCGTTTGCGGGGGCGGGAGGGCTGCAGCCCTGCCACGCCGCGTCCCGGGCGATGGCAAAGCCAAGGGGGGGCCTCTGCGGGTACCGCTCCCGCAGAAGCGAGCTGCGGCCCTCTGCTCAGCGCCCGTCGGCGAGGGCGTGTGAGCAAAGGGATAAGGAACGGTCCTTTAACTTTATTTTGCTATCAGTGCGCTGTCATCAGATTTAATGGGTGTTTTACCAGGTGTCGCGGTGCAGCGGAGCGGCAGCCTCTGCCCCAGCAGC
>NW_009647217.1:177720-179547 GCF_000708025.1 Charadrius vociferus | reverse complement strand
GGGGGGGGGGCAGCAGCCCCGTCGCGCTCGCTCGTGCCAGCCAAGGCTGCGACAGAGGTACCGGCGCTGTGGTTTTGTCATTATTCACGTGCTTTCTTTAGAGAGCTCCTTTTCTAGGGCGGTTCTGTTTAATCCTGCCGCTCGACAAGCAAGAGCAAAGAAATTCAGCAAAGATGGGGAAAAAAGGGAAACTATTGGCCCAGCATGGTGTTACAGGGGTTGCAAAACCAGCCCATTTCAGGTTCTTCTCCCACCGGCTTCGTGTCTGGGAACCTCCAGAGGCACGTTCTCAGCTTTTCCGCCACAAAGGCTCCCTCCCAGTTTATTTAATGAGATCTGAAGTGTTACGAACACGCCAAGTGCCACGACACCCACAATGAAGTCACCCGCCTCGACTGCAGCGGTACAGCACTGCAGGGAACAGGGTTCCCTCTTCGCCTCGGCAGCACCGCCGGTACTGAGCCCCTTCGCAGCACCCCGCTGTTCCCCTGCCGCGCCGGCAGGGCGGTCGTCAGGCAGGAGCGCCCAGCTCCCTCCAGCAGCTCAGGATTGCTCCTTTCATCCAGGCGACGCATAGCTAACGAAGCGTGGCACGTTGGCGCACGAGGAGACATCCGATATAAGGGCTGCTGCCCCGGCGTGCAGGAAGTCTAACACCCAAATAACTTTTGTTTTCACGCTTCAGCTTCGTGGCCCAGGTTACGGGGAGACCCCGGGACCAGCGGTGCTGGCTACCAAAGAACATAACTCGCCGTCACCCCATCTCTCGCAGCTGCACGGTGCGAGGACCACAGGGCAGGACGTTTGCAGGAGCTGGAACGGGCTGTGGGAGAGCGCGTCATCCCAAAATCGGGCTGGGGGAAGGGGAGTTGTGAGGACAGACCACTGTCCTCCAAAGCCACGTGAACCTGAAGTCCGAAGCAAAGTGTGTTTTGCCAGTGCTGGGGTTTCCCCAGCACCACGCAGCCCCGCAGCTGGGCCATGGGCAGCGCTGCTCTCGGGACCATCCCTCCGGCTCCACCGCACCTCGCCAGCAACGCTCACTTGCTCTCAGATACAAGCAACAGCTTTCTAACATAGCCCAGTATTTCTCCAAAAGCCTACTGGGCAGTTGCACTGGTGGCTGCATTATGACGACGTACCCTTAAGTCCCCCACCGAATGTCTGTGCAGGACCCGCATCCCTCCCCCAGGCGCCCTCCAACGCGGCACGGCCGGGCCGAAGGGACGGTGCTGCTGCCGGCCTCGGCGGCTCGCGTCTTTGCGGTCTGCAAACACTTCATTGGGTTACACAAATAAACCTTTCCTGACTCGCTCTCGAGTGAAGAGCTTTTAAGAGGTGATGGTGAGCAGGGAGAAAAAAAAACAACAAAAAAAATCCAACCAAAAGATAGACTGCAGCAGCTTTACACCTCTCCCCAGGGAGGGTCATCCTTAGAGAAGTTGTTCCAGGAAAGCGAATTGACAGGCAATTACCGGGATGTCCAAAGAAGTCAGGTCCAGCGGGTCCCTGCAGCTCAGTAGCCACAAGCAGACATCACTACAATATAGACACAGATTCACACGGACCACGTTTTGCTGTCCGAAAGCTGCCAGCCCCGGCTCGCACCGACGCGACACGCCAGTCCCCCTCAGCCCTCGCCAGGACTCGAGTTTCCTGGGATCGATACCCGCCTGGAGCCGAGCGCCGGCACGCTAGCCGGCAGTCACGCCACTCTGCTCGGTTGTTCCTGAACCGTGAGAGATGTGCTTAAGGGCCCCGGCGGGATCGATGCGCCAGCTATCCAGCCACAGCAGGGACCGCTCGCAAGCACCGGGCAGGGACAGG
>NW_009647217.1:175692-177305 GCF_000708025.1 Charadrius vociferus | reverse complement strand
AGCGCGGCCGGCAGGCGAGGGGTGCCCGTCCCGCCCCAGCGCCTTCTCCTCTCCAATCTTTTGGCAGGGACACAGCCAACTCTAATTGCAATTTCCATTCTGGTGGCTGCGCTCTGCAGGCAAAAGAGGTTCTGTCTATATAATGAGTCACTCCTGAATATCAATCTACGCAGGATAAAATGGAGACAATAGCTGCTTACATGCATAGTGAGTTAATTATGAGCATCTGCTATTAATCTTGCTATCAGACTGCTAATTGCTCCTTCTCCTCCACAAAGGCGTGCTGGAGGTGATCTTCCCCGCGACCCAGCTCCATCCCACCTCCATCCCCGCGGGAGGTCCGGGCCCACGGCCCCGCAGCTCCTGGCGGCTGGGGAAGCATTCCCACGCCTGCCAGCACACGCTCAGGCCTCCCCATCACCCCCAAGAGCCACCGAGCCCGGGAAGGCCCAGCGAGCCGACAGCCTGGTCTCTGGCCGCAGGGACGTCCCCATCCGGCTGAACCCGCTCCCTGCCCACTGCGGCCGCGGGGCAGAGGGCAGGGGTGCACGGCGGGGGACGGCCGCTGCCCGCAGGGTGCCAGGCCGGGAGGCAGAGCCGCTGGGAAGGCGGGTGGCAGCTCCCCCGAGGCAGCCGCCTCCGCGAGGACGCTGTCAGGCGCGGAGATTGAAGCCTTTCGGGGGGAGGGTGGCGTGCAGGAGAGATGTCGAGCCGCGCTCTCGCAGGTGAGGACTTGACATCTCGCGTGTAATGAGGAAAGAAATTGCATCAGGAGCGTTTGGGGAAGATGACGGCAGATCAGAAATGCCTCCTTCTCCCACAGATTTATTTTGTCAACCAGTCACTCAGGGAAGCGGGAGGAAGGCGCCGTCGGCAGCGAGGGCGCTGGCAGGCGAAGAGCCCCGGCCCTTTGATCCGGCGGGTGCTCAGCGATTGCTGTAGACAAACTCCCGGTGACTGCCTAACGGGAGAGCAGCAGCACCCCTCAATTAGCTGCCGAGCCAGGTAAGAGCCGGTGGTCGCCTCTCATTACGGAGCTGGCTCGCTTCCCCAAAGCACGGGAAGGCAGCGCTGGTGGAGGGTGCCGGAGTCGAAGCGATGGGGATTGGCAGGCGGGGGCACCGACCCCCGCTCTCCGCCCCGTCCCACCCGAGGGGCGGCTGGGCAGGGAGGCAGCCGAGGCCGCCTTCAGCCATTACTAAGCTTCTCTCGGCTGAGGGAGGGCTCTGGGGAAGCTCAAACGACAGTTCCTGGAAAGGGATGCCGAGGACCTCATCAGCATGTGAATAAGAGAGAGATGAAATCTCAGCCCTGACTAGTCACCGGGGGATGTAGGAAATGTTTGCTCCCGTGTTCTGAAAAGCCTCAGGGAAAAAACAAACCCCAAACAGTTCCTTCCTCCTTGTCCCCATCCCGGCTGCCGCCAGGCGGGTGCCCCTCGGGGTCCGCGCCAAACACCGGCACGCCACCACAGGAAGAGCCACCAGCGCCCCGGGACGGCAGGTTCAGGCATCAGGCTGCGAGCTGATCCCCCCAAGGGCAGGGAGACTTTTCCAGCGGCCGTCCCCCCGGGACACCGCTGTCCCAGTGCCCCCGCACCTGCGGCAGGCGCG
>NW_009647217.1:167805-175604 GCF_000708025.1 Charadrius vociferus | reverse complement strand
GTGTATATGTGTATAAAATTTAAATTATAAAAAAAAAAAAAAAAGGGGGGGGGGGGGCAAACTCACGTGTTTGTTTATTTTTAATCAGTTCTTTTTCTATCTGCCTGAAGTCTAAGTTTCTCGGTGCCTTTGAAATGGCATGGTCCCCCCTCCTCCCAGCACTCTGCCAGGACTCCTGCAGTGGCTCCCCTCCATCCCTGTTGCACCTTGCTGGTGAAGCAGCGACGGCCGTGCCCCGAGCCCGTGCCCTTCCCAGCCAAGAGCCTCCAGAGCCCGGCCGAAGGAGCCAGGGCACAGGGCTGAGAGCTTTCTCGCTGGAAAGCGGCGGTGCAGGTGGGCTCTGGCCTGAGTGGACCAGGCGACGGTGCCTGCTCCGTCCCTCCTTGCCACCAGCGCTGCCCGTGGCCGGGAGGCAGGGAGGATGCCACTCATTGCTCCCCCCACACACCCCCTTCTGCCACGGGGCCTGGAGCCTGAGCTCCCTCACAGGGCACAGCTCCACCGAAGCCCGCAAGCAGCACCATGACAGGCAGGGAATTTGGATATTTTAAGACACTTGGAAGTCTTCCGCATCAATTTTCCCTTCTCTCTAAGCAGATGTAGCGATTAGGCTCTCCTTTCCACTACATGGCACGGCTGCTTTGAGCAGAGCCTACCAGCAGTGTTTACATCGGGGAGGCGAACGCAACCTCATCCACATGCACGGCAAACAGCCCAGCTGTATGACCGGAGAAACCTCCCTAAGAATCTGGCATCGGGATGCCATATACATAATATATAACAAGCATGTTTATCAGACGATAACACATCGCAGCTGCTGTTAAACGAGCACGCAAGCCTTGAACTGCATGGAAACTTCATGTATTATTTAAAATACTTTCCCATGAATCCTGTCAAATCAAAACCGGCTCCCGTGCCCATGAGGATCGTGGCTGGGGTACTGCGGTAGTGTCTCTCAATGCTAATGCCTGCTGTGCTGCCGGCGGCGGGCTTGCCTGCAGCCCCCAGCCCCTGCCCACCTCCGCCGGAGCGACGTGGAGGACAACGGAGCCACCCCCCAAGAGAGGGCTGCGGCACCGGGTGCCCAACAGCACCAGCAATGACATGCAATACATTTTTTTTAAAAGGGGAATTAAACCAAAGTTCGCCAAAGCCTCTACAATCAGCATCCCGCTACGCAAGGGACTGAAGAAGGAAGTCCCTCTGTTTCCCATTCATTTCTGAAGCCCACAGCTTTTGACAGAGGCTGAGGGACACACTCGGGTGCAAGCCCAGCCGCGTCCACCGCTGTTAACGGGAGGATTCCCAGGACTCGGCCAAGCCCCGAGTCACACCTCGGAGAAGACAGGCAGTAACACGCTATGGAGCCTGGCCGCACACCCAGCTCCACTGCTGGCAAACACAGCTCCCATTAACGTCGCCACTACAGGATGGCTCCAGTCCAATTCCCCGCAGGTCCTGAGGTCCTCTGTGGTCCCGAGGAACTCTGCTCCCGAACCGTGGGCCACTCTGTCCCTGAGAAACCTTGAGTGGTTTGTTCCTTGGGGCAAATTTACTTTCTTACCGCCTGAAAGATTATTTCTAGCTCAGTTCCTTCCTCCTGAGAATTATCCCAGGTTTGAGACCCTCTAAAGTCTTGAAAGCTTCAAGAAACACCACAGACACCTTGTAAACACGCATGCTCTTCACCTCCCCGCATCTCCACTCACCTCTCTGCGCAATAACCCTGACACATCGAGTGACCCCCAGATGCTCTATATACGCTCAGCCCCCGCAGCGGCCAAACCAGCCCCGTCTCAGGCTGCTTCTGCCTCGTGCCCTGCATGAAAAGCAGCGGTGCGGGTGGCACCCCCTCCCGCAGGCAGGGCATCCCTCCGCCCGCCTCGAAGAAATGAGGACTTAGCACCAGCTCCTCCCAGATCGCTGCAGCAGGCACCGTGCGGTATCGATCCCTGCTAACGCGAGCAGCCAGCGTAACCCTGTTTGCTCAGAGCTGGTATAATTTGGAGATTATGCTTTAATGAACAGATGATGTATGTTTCAATATACAGAACAAGAAAAGCAATGGAGACTTCAGGCGGGTAAATAGGAAGCATAACTCTCGATGGACATTCAGCAGCGCCAGCTCCCCCAGCAGAAGGGCAGGCCACCGCCGACGTGGCCAGCACCCAAGTTTGTCACCCAAAGTGGGAGACCCCTCTGGGCACGTGCCCTCCCCCCGAGGGGGGCCTCCGGCCAGGAGGCGCTCAGCAGAGCAATGGGAGAGGGTGCACGGCCACGGTGTCCCTTGAGAGCCGATGGCCAGACAGACCGCAGGGCAGAGACGGCAAGCAAAGGACCTCCGAGAGCAGCGTCCCCCCCAGCCATGGTGCGGAAAGCCAATCCGCCCTGAAAATCGCACCCGGACGGGAGAGACTCTGCCCAGAGGGAGGTGGCTCCAAGGGAAGCGTCTGTCCGCTGGCGGGCGGCTCAGCAGCCCCTTCCCCTGGACGCTGCCTGCCCACGCTGGGTTTCTCTCCAGATTTTAGGGCTGGAGCAGCCCCGTACGCTCGAGCTCCGCAGGGGAGCAAAAGACAAATGGTTTAATATGTGCTAAATCCAGGCTCCAGCTTCAACACTTACTTTTTTCTTCTTTCTTCTCAATATTTCACACCGCTCCAGATAAGAATGAATGCAATACTGTTATTAAAATCTTCCTCTATATTATACACAGAGGTCGATGCGGTTTGCCCTGCTATCTGCATTTTTAAAGGTATTTCAAATACAGGCTTTCTTTTCTACAGGGAAAATAAAATAATCCATCCTCAGCTGCAACTGAGAGGCAGGCAGCTGCCAGGGCCACGCAGGAGGGAAGGATCCTCTCTTCCAGGCTGCATCTCTGCTCCCACTTTGCTTTCCCACCCACAGACAGGAGCCACCGAGGCTCGAGCGCTTCCCCCGGAGCGGTGGGGGTCCAGCCCTCCCCATCGCCCCTCGCCCCGGCACACGCTGCGGCACCAGGGACCGACCTCAGAGGCGTTTCCCACAAAACCCACCTGCCCCCGGCACGCTGCAAGCGTGGTGGCTCGCTCTCCCGCTGCCCCCGGGATGCTGCCGGGACGGGACAGGACAGGACACAAGCACCCGCCGCCTCGCCCGAGCAGCGCTGCCGTCCCGCCTGCCTGCCCGCCCCATCATTTCCCCTTCGGCCGCCGGCAGACAGCCTGGGAGAAGCAGCCGAGGGACTTTTTTTTTTTTCCCTTCTGGTTTGGGAACAGAAAAACTGCCATAAATTTATTTACTTAAAGGATTTCTCACCAGAAAACAGCCCCTCGAGACTCCCATTTTCCGAGAGTGAATCTCTCACCTAATCACAAAGTGCTGCTATTTACTGTATCTGCTATCAAGGCAGGCAGTCTCTGTCCCGCCTTTCCTAACATCTATTTACCGAATCCATTTGCAAGTCTAAAATTTAATCAGCCAGGTTTCATCTTAGAGGCATTAACATTCAAATGGGACTCACTCCCAGAGACGGAGCTGGAGTAAACCCACGATTCGGGGGGAGCCGGCACATTAATAAGCAGCGCCTGCAAGCGGGGCAGCTCTCTAGCTCCCGAGTTAGGTATTCAGCGAGTTATTCACAGGTTAGTCACAAGCAAACCCTCCACGGTGAGCCCGGAGCCGGGCTACGGCGGGCGGACACGGGCAGGACCAGCACGTCCTGACGGGCATCACAGCATCCTCCCGCCACCCCTCCACAAGGGGCCCCAGCGAGTGGTAGATGATAATTAAAGCAGTGACCCACACACCGCCTTAGTCCCCCTTCTAAAAAAGCCCCGCTGCTTTGCAGTAACCCCCACCTCCCCAAGATGCCCAGGAAACGCACTCAAGGGGGATAAAAAGGATCAGTTCCCAGCTGCATGGCGCACGCCTCGTGGGAGGGATTCGTTAGCTAACGCTCATAAAGCACGCTTTACGGCCCGCCCTTCGCTGTGAAACGGATGGGAGGGCTGCGCTTGACCTCGGTGGGAACAGGAGACAGTCGATGGCAGGAGCCAACAATATTTTATACGAACCTGATTAAGAGGCCCTGTGAAGCCCGCGGGACGGACAGAGGCCGTCTTAACTCAGAGGAACATACAGCTACCGTGAAGCAAAATTTAGCAGCTTCACCAAAACGGAGGACCGCATCTTTTGCAGAATTTCACTGGGTTTTGGCGTGCAGGCAACTGCCGCAGCTCAGGGGCGCAGAGCGATGCTCCGCACAGCCCTCGTCCCCGCGCACCTGCCCTCCCTGGGGACAGGCATCCCATCCCGGGGACCGCCAGTCACACAAGGACCAACAGCAAGTTGCAGACCAGCTAAACTTTTTCCTCTCGCACCATGCATCAGTTCATTAATTCCCCGGGTGCTTCCAGGAGAGGAGGGCTTTGGCCAGGAGGAATCCGAGAGCAGCAACTGCCATCTCCCCTTCCCCGCGCCCGGCCAGAGCCCGCAGAACTGTAACGAAGCGCCTGCTCCAGCCGATACGTGTAGGACGTCAGGCATCACTGGGGCTTCTTTCATTATCCTCACCTCTCACTGTCTCCAGCACTGACAGAATTAAATTATTTGCACCACTTTCTCACATCTTTCGTTAGAGTTGCTCTGGTGCCTCTCAGTGGCACCTGTGGCAGGAGCCAGCAGCACTCGGGACCCGCCAGGGCTGGACCGGGGGACCGGGGCCACCGAGCAGTGCCCTGGGCTCTGCCCCATGCCGGGGCCGGCTGGGATGCAGAGAGCGGGGCCGGGGAGCCAGCGCGCTGCGGGGCACCTGCACGCAGGCAAAGAAATACCTGGCTCTTGGAAACGTCAAGCGTGAGCAAAGGTGGCATGATAGTTCGTCTCTGCTCCGGCTCAGACGGGGCCAGCACACGCCCAGGCGCGCGAGCAGGGATGCTCCGTCCAGCGCTGCTGGGTACCGGCCCAGCGACAGCCTCTCTCCTCTGGAAATAACCTTTGCTGCGCTTTATTAGACACCATAAAAAGAAAGAGAGCGAGTGTGAGTGAAGAAAGGAGAGAGACATTATGTGTCTCGCTGTGATAGCCTGCGATGTCTTCGACTCCAATAAATAAATAAAGGAAGAAATATTCCCCCGGGTCCCTCTGACATATCTAATTGATATCACTGGGGATCTTCCATGAAGCAAACAGGAATCTAATCTATTGCCTCGTACAGGCAAATGGAAGCAGCGGGGTGGCTGCCACCGAGCCTCCAGCTCCTGACAGGGACGCGCCTAATGGAAGTGGAAACCGATTACGGGCAGCCCGATAGCCAAATAACAAATAGGGGGCCTGGAGAGACAGTTGGTGTTGAAGGGGACCTCCCCCATTTTTCCCAGCCGCTCCCCGCACCACGCTCACTGAGCGAGGTGCCGGTTAAAATCCCACGTGCCTGCAAGGGCGCGCGGCAGCTGCGGTGCAAACGCGCCGGTGTGTGCCCGAATGCACCGGCATTCCCAGGAGGACAGCAGCTCCGCACCCGCCTCCCCCCTGGTTTGCACTGGGGTGATGCCAGGGCAGTGGGATGCCTTCCACGGAGCCGGGGGAAAAGCGAGGAGCACCCAACACCACGGGAAAGATGCTGCTTTCCAGAGATTCCCCAGGAGAGGCAACGGAAAAGCAGAGGCGGGAAGACACTGGAATTCTCCAGCTGTCCCCCTCCCGGGAAAGCACCGGCACCGCCGTGATCAGACGGGCTCTGCCGAAGGCTCTCGTCTGGCACGCCGTCCGGAAGAGCAACCTGCGAGCGGCGGCGGGCGCCGTGCAGGAGCCGTGCCTCCACGGAGATGCCCTCAGCCACATCCGCTGCCACCTCCCACCTTCCTTGTTTAATTAACTCCCTCCTGATGTAGGTAATGGAGCTCTGGAGCTCTTAAACAAAGATTTAATCAGCCCAGGCTCTGCACTCGCAGCAACCAGCTCCCTTTGTTAGATTGGTGTGAAATCCAGGGCACGGCTAGCCCGTGACAACATCCTCGCTGTTAATAGCTTCCAGCATCCTGCGCGTCCCTGGATAGTCCGGCACCGAGTCCTCGGGACTCTCTTCTCCGCGCATCAAAGAGTCGCCCAGGTCATTGATTTTTAGCGTCATGCAAATCGAGTCAGCGGGGAACTGGCAGCTCCAGTGCATTATTATTTAGGATGGATAAACTCTTATCCTGAGTTCGCAGCACCTCGCCGAGACCAAGGGAGGGTTTCTGATTTATCGTCATTGTTTTTAGTCCCGCGGAGGAGCCACATCAGAAAAGAGAGGGGAGGGGAAGCGGGCAAAACTGCTTCCATCACAAGGCCCTCGCGGAATAAGGGCACTGCGCAGGAGCACCGTCCCCGCCGCGTCCCCCGCTCCCCTCCAAAGGACAGAATTTGTGACCTCCATCCTTGGCTTTGCAGGGAACAAAGAAACCATCAGAGCCGGGCACGAAGGGAATGCCCGACACATGGTCACCACAGCATGGACACCAGCGCACAGCCCCCGATCCTCGCACCCAGGCACCCCTCACCGGGCACCGGCCGGCCCCAGCACACACAGCGCGTGCCACACCAGCTGCCAGACGGCACGAACTGCGCCAAGAGTCCCTGCCGGGTTAGCAAGCGATCTCCTTCGGCGGCGGACGATGAACGAGACAGTGATGTATTGGCAGCAAGTAGACATCCAAAGCCGCCCCAGAGCCCTCTCCCGCCCCAGCTCGCTCTGCCCCCGTCAGCAGCTCCTTCCCGACCCGAAGCGAATTGCAGATAGATTGGCTCCCGGTAAATGGCAATAGCTTTGCAGAATGCCATCTTAATAAGTGCATCTCCCAGCCAGGGGTGAGAAGCAGCAGCTGAAGCACTGGCGTGGATGTCAAGTTACAAATGAGACATCCAACTGCTTCATTTATTAGAGGGAATCAATTCGACTTTTCATATTCACCAGGAGTTTCAGGCAGGAAGGACCCCATCAGCAGCCTGCACGCAACCCCTCACGCTTCAGCTCGATGCAGCGCTTGGGGGGGAACGAAGGGAATGAAAAATCTCTCGCTGCAGAGCATCGCGGGAAAACACCATTGCTGTTCTCCAGGGCCGGGAAAGGGCACAGGGAGGAGAGCGCGCTGAGCGCGCCGGCCCCTTCCTCCCCATCACCCCCGCTCTGCTGGGGGCAACTCCAGCAGACTCCGGGGCGTCACAGCCAGAAGATGGGCCGGTTTGGTGGAGCACGGTTAGGATATACATCCCAGGCCAGTAAATGGCACGTCAGTCACCGAAAACATAGACCTGAATATATAAAAATACAAAAATCACGGAAATGTCCCAAACTGCTTCTCGGGCAAGCACAGCTGGCAGGCCAGCGACCGAGACAGCGGCAGTGTGGCAGCCAAATACTGCGAGGGAGACCGCCAGCCCATCCGTGGGCCAGGTTTGCCCCTCTGCAGTATCTCCCCCCTGCAATCGGTGCGGGTGTCGCAGTGCGCGGGGCCTCGTTGGGCTGAACGGGGTGAGGGGAGAGGGGCACGGGCTGCCTTCGCGCCGGGGAGCTTCGGCTCTGCCCTTTAGCCGGTTAACGGGTTGTGCGTGTGCACGTGGTTTAATCCCCCAAGAGCTGTAATTGCCACTGTATAAAAATATTACAGGTCACTGGAAGCAATTTAATGATAATAAAGTTTTTTTAAAAAAAACAGGAAATGAAGCAGCTGCCATCCCTGATTTTCAGGCTTCTTTATCATGCAAGATCCCCCTGTTCATTTCCCCACAGACAATTAACTTCTTGCAAGTGGAAAAAAGGAGAAAAAACAAAGAGAGCC
>NW_009647217.1:157618-166738 GCF_000708025.1 Charadrius vociferus | reverse complement strand
AGTGGCGGCGGCGCCACCGTCGGCCCCGAGGTCTTCCTCCGGGGCTGCGGGAAGAGGAGCCCGCCCGGGGCCCGCGGCAGGGGGATGCGCTCCGCAGAGCGACTCGCGCTCAGCTGGTAGGAGACCCCTCCGCCAGCCAGGGACGTCTCGACTCTCGGGAGCAGAGGGCTGTGAAGCACCCAGCAAGCTCGGAGCACGGCTGCTTCGCCCTTGCGTTTTCGTGCCAGCACCCCGCCCCCCAGCGCGGGGTACAGCCCCAGCCATCGCCGTGCGGAGGTTCGGCATCGCTGTCGGGGTCGGCGCCGCCAGCTCCCTGCGAGGTCAACCGGCTGAAACACCCGAACCCGCCTCGCCGCTGCTACTCTCCCGACGGCTAATTGGTAGTGCTTGGCAATCTCTCGCCTCTTTTCAGTCCCTGCAGACACTAACTAACGCGACCAGTGCTTGGCCAACTCTTTGTCGCAAATGACTCACCCGGGGACGCACCCGGCCCTCCGCTTTGCTCAGCTAACTGCCATGGGATAGACTTTAGGGAATTGCTTTGTTATTCACGAGTGCTCAATCAACCTTCACGCGAACTTATCGCGGTCTCCAGGCGGGAGGCCGAGAACGATTTGCTTCCTTTCCGCTGTCCTTTGTTCCGCCTCGCTGATGGCCCGGGGCTGGGCGCTCCGGCCGAGCCCCGCCAGCCCCCGGGCGGGCAGGGGGCTGCAGACCCCTCTGCGCAGCTCACGCCCGCCAAGCCGTCGCCTCTCGACTTCTTACGGGCGGGAATAAGCTCACGCAACCCCCAGAGCTCAGAAGTCAGTAGTCAGGGCTGCTGCTAGAGCCAAGTTCGGTCGGTCCGGCCGCGGAAGCAGGCAGCAGCCGAGGCAGGGGGGCTTGTGTGGCCACCTCTGCGACGAGCAAGCGGCGTGAGAAGCAGACCCTTCAGCTTTGGGGCCTCCTGGTCCGGCTGCAGCAGCCTGAGCAACCACCACGGGAAAGAGGACTTTCCGCTGGCGCTGCTCCCCGTCCCCAGCATCCCTCTGGTCCCTCACAGACCTCCCGCGTCTCCCTTTCCCCTGCATACCGCACTCCCCCGTGACTCCCTTGGCAGGCAGGGCTGGCGCCGGGGTGCAGCAGCACTCGGTGCCACCCCAGCCCTCCCGGGCAGAGCATCGGGGAGCCCCTCGGGATGCAAGGAGCACAGCCCAGCCGTGCACCAGCAGCCCCCGACTTGCCGGGGCTGGCAGCATCGCCTCCCTGGCTGCATGGCAGGAGCGGAGCGGTGCCGCCTGTCCCTGCCCGCCCGCGGCAGCTCCTGGCAGCAGGCTGCCACCTTTGATGGCCCAGCCAGGGCCACAGAGGAGAGCGAGTGGGTCTCACGGCCCTTTCTCCTGGTGCCACGCAGGCACTTGTCAGAGCTAGGCAATGGCGACACTGTTATTATACATGGCCTCAAAGCCCATTCAAGGCACTGGAAGATGAATTATGTTTCATTTATATCAAAGAAGCAATCTCAGAGCCCATTTGTGATCAAATTTGCTGTCAGAGAAACTTTGCTTTATCTCATTACATCTGATATCTCTTGGCTTCTTGTCCTTGAGACTATTAAAGTTTAATGTCAAATTCGAGATGAAATGGAATCGTTGCTGTATCATCTCATCAGGACCCGGTGCGCCCCGTCCGTCCTCGCGGTCCTGACAACTCATTACACTGGGGCATCTGGGGGAGAGGAGGACGAGGAGAGGCAGCCTTCCTCCCCGAGGGCTGCGCAGGAGGGTGAGCCCGGCTCTGCAGGGCTTGTGGGCGCTCGCTCCTCGCCAGGCTGACTGGCTCTGCCAGCCCCGCATGGGGCAGAGCATCAGCCAGCCATCCTGAGCAGCTTTGCCCCTGTGGCACCCTTAAAAAGTCAGGGGGACTTGGGGGGCCAAGGGGAATCAGCAGTGGAAAGAGCTGGCCCAGCCCGCCGCCCTGCCGCGCCGCTGCTCCTCGTGCCCAGCCGCGCCGGGGGTGTCTGAGCTACGCACCCAGTTAATCCCGGCGCTGAAAACCATCAAACACATTGCACTTCGCTCCTTCAGAGACCGAGCTGGGCCCACAGCACAGCCAGGAGTTTGAAATTCAGAGCCAGGCTGGCAAACAGGCCCCTTTGAGGTGAAACATCCTTTCCGGATCATTTAGTCTTTCCACAATCCTGTTTCCCGCAAAGACTAAATACCTTTGATGATAGGCTTTAGTGGGCTCCCGAGAGGCTTTCCCGGAGCGAGCTTGTGCAACCTCCCAAATATGTTGTGCAGAAGGGTCTGCCGGGTCTAGATTGAAGTTAGTCCTCCTTGACTGATCCATGAAAGCATTCAAAGCCGAACACACCGCGATTTTTCAGCTCTCCAGGAAAATAACTCAGAGGCGCCGCTCCTCCCACCTCCCCAAACACAGACAACGGGGTTTCCGCCACCACCGAGAGGAGGAGGACGGCTGCTTGCAAACACGCGCGCGCCCTGCCTGCAGAGGGAAGGCAGCGGGAGAAGCAAGCAGCAGTTGCCCATGTCCCCCAGCGTGCACCCTGCAGCTCCCAGGCACGGGGACACCGGCGCAGGGCTGGGAGTGCGGGCGGGGGGGAGGACTCGGAGAAGAGCCAGTGTTTCCCTGGGAAATCTGCTTCCGAGAAGGAGTTATTATCCATCGCAGGAGAAGAAAGGGAAAAAAAAACGAACAGAAACTTTCCGACAGAGTCACTAGCACAATCCCTCTGCAATCTCAAAGCCCACGGCAAAAGCAGGGGAGAAGCAGAGAGACGTATCGGGGCGAGTTCTCCAGATACCCTCTCGCTTTCAGGTGCCCAACCTTCGACACTCTGGCTGGGGTTTTCAAAGCAGCCGAGGGACGCAGAGGCACAATTCCTGCCTCATCGCAAAAGTCTCAAGGAGTTCAGTCTCTCCAGATTAACAAAGAGAAGGTGATGAGGTGACTTGATCAAAGTCTTTAAATACCTACACAGAGAACAAAAAAAATTGATAATAGAGGGCTCTTCAGTCTAACAACAAAGGTGGAAAAAACCCAGTGGCTGGAAGCGAGAGCCAGACAAACGCAGACCAGACATCAGGTGCAGGCTTTACAGCGAGGGTAATTAAACACGGAAACTTAGCAAAGGGAGTCTCAGCCCCGGGGAAAGCCGTAACCCCAATGGGGTGTTTGGGTAAGAAATCTCCCTTGCTACCGGAGAAGCAGGACAGGGAACTCCTCCAGTCCTGTGACATGGGATGGACAACCAAAGCGGTCGCTCAGACTGTGTAATTTATGGGAAAAGCTATTCCTGGTAAAATAAGGGAAGCTGGCTGTCTAGATCCCCCGGGTAAATAAATCTGGACACCTCTGTCCACATTGCTTCAAAGGATGATGGAAGCGGTGGTAAAAGCCGAGCTAGCCGGGCCAGACCGAGGGCCCGCGTGGCGGGAAGGGACCCCAGGTCCCGGGGCAATGAATCAGCCCGGGCAGCCCCTCATGGCCCTCGGTTCTCCAGCCTCTGCGCAGAGCTGCCTGCGCAGATCAGTTCCCGTGATTTGTCGCCTCGGGGTCAAATCGCTCAGCGCGTGTTCTGCGGGCGATGGCAGAAGCTAAGCGGGGCAGAGGAGCAGCCTGAGAAGGGAAGCCGCCGCTGCCCGGCTTCAGCCAGCGTCTCACCAAGCCCGACGGCGGCTGCGCGTTCGCTGGCGTACGTGTAGCCACCGCACGCGGTGAGCGAATACCACCGAACGTAGCTGCGCTCCGAAGGCAGGCTTTGCCTCTCCGGAGGCGGCTGGGGAGAAGAGCAAGCGCAGCCCGACTCCATTTGCATCAGTAATTTAACAGAGCGCCGATAAGCGATCCAGCCCACGGGAGGCAATTCCCCCGAGGGAACCGTCACAGCGCCAGTGTTACACACTATCATCACACCAAAGTTTAAGAGCCGGATCCCATCGGCACCCAATGCATGGCCCAGTAAGCCCAGTCCCACCAGGGCCGCAGCCCTCCTTCTGCTGGGGCCCCGCGCCGCCCCGTCTCCCCCGGGATTACCGCGGGAGCCAGCACCCAGGGCAAGAGCTGCCAGGGATAAACACAAACTCCTTTCTTCAAAGCATCAAGCGGCTTTTCCAGCCTGGGCTAAACCTCTGGCATCAATAGCCGCTAAACACATCATCATCCACACTTAAAAGAATCAACAGCAGCCTTCATTAGGGCGCCCAGGCAGGGGCCGGGGCTTTGCTTTTGTGCTTCGCTGTTTTTAATGGGTTAGTTATGGCACTTCCAAAATGAATGAACTCCGAGCCCAAAACCCCCAGCTCAATTGTCAGTTATTGCTGGCAGTTTATCAGCATTAACTGATTAGACTCAGGATGATGGATTCCCCTGCCTGCGACTGGTGCGGGCAGAGGAGAAACCTCCTTTCCCTCGGTTTTCTCTGTCACCGAGCAGTAATTGCCATCTCTAATTCTCCCCAGCCGCTCCCCCCACCGCAACCTCCAGCAGCAGCTTTTGTTTTCATCCTCTCGCAATCACAGAGAAATAATAATAATAAAATAAAATTCAAATGAGAGGGAAGCTCAGCCCCAGCAGAATTTAATTGACGATCATTACACTTTGGAATCTAAACTCTTTTAATCTCATTGTGGTTCGCGGAGATGAATTATGAAATTACGGCTGGCCAATTATAGGTCGTGCCTTTGCTTTGTGTGCCTTTCAATTCCTCCCTCCCCTCCAAACACCCGGCTCTTTCCTTTGAGTGAGGGATTGACAGAAAAGGGGAGATGCTGCCCTTTCTTTTTTATCCCTGGAACATATTCCGCCCGTTGGGGAAAGGCAGCAGAGAGGGGGAAAAGGAGGGCTGGGGAGTTTCATCAACTGGTTCCCAGCAGTAACGGGGGATTGTGGCTCCCTACAGCAGCGTCTCCCCCCGGGGCGGCTGCGCTGGGTGTCACCCCGCTGCCTGGTGCCACCCGGGGTAAGCAGCAGCCCCAGGATGCCCGGGGAGGGCCGGGGGATGCCAGCTCCGGCCTCTGCATCCCAGGGGCGGCTCTAGGGCAGGAATGGCGGACACCTGGGTCCGGTCTTATGGGAACCGTGCAAATGGCCTCTCGAGGGGCTCTCACAGATGGATTTGGAGAATCAAGGCCACCGTCCAAAAGCAACGACACGAGAGCACCAGGTGCCCAGAGCGCAGGACCGCAGCCCTCCCCGGGGGCCGGGCACCCTCGCGCTGCTCGCCCAGCACCAGCCTCCCCGCAGCGCTCGCAGCCGGCTGACTCCAACCAGGCTGGAAACCCCTTTGACACAGCCCAACAGATGCAAGGTACATCATTCCTGTAATCTCATTAAGGAAACTTTAAGGGAGCCTGTTCCTCAGGGCTCTAATAAAGGTTTCATGCATTAAATTCCTCCTTGTTTTGTTTCATTTGCTGCGAGGATTTTACTATAAGCGGAGCTTTGCCGGCTCGGAAGGGGAGAGATTTAAAGACGTTCACGATGCTACGCACAGACTCGCAAGTCTCTCCCACGCTGTCTGCTCCACTTAGGAGTTTTACATCTCCTTCTCCGGCACCGCCTTGCTGGCGCTATGCTGCCGAGCAGCCCGCAAGCGAGCGGGGCTGGGTGAGCCCCCAGCTCCAGCACCCCCAGTACACCCAGCCTGGGAAGGATGCTGGCAGCCCAGCACAGAGCCGCATCCACGGGGGAGCGGATCAAGCCAGGTAAGCTCATCCCACACACCATCTCCACCCCCTCGCTGGATGCAAAACGCTCCCCCCCACACCCTGTACTGCCCTAAAAGCTTGGTGCAACTTAACAGCTGATTCGGAAAATAAGTATCAATAGCGGTTGAGGACTGCTGCAGCGCGACCAGCCTTTGAGGGGCCCGGCAGCGAACGCACCGCTGGAACTGACACAAACTTCTCTCCCGTACCTTCCAGTGGGGTTTATTACAGAGCTGCCTTCCTCTATTTTGGGTTTTTCTTTCTAGGGCTGAATGGGAAAATAAAGCCTTTTGCAAAATGTCACTTGAAGAAAAATACATGCCACCACCGGAGCCTCAGAAAATAAATAAATAAGTGAAAAGTGATAAATTTTGGCTGTCTTAAAAAGACAGACCAGCATTGCTTATCAGCCACGATTTGACCAGATAGCTGCTTCAGAAAACAGACGCTGGGCTTTTTGTAATAAATGAAAGCAATAAAGCCAAAGTGCCTCCTCTGAGCGATAATTAAGCACCGCAGCGCTGGCAAGAGCCGTTCCCCCTCTGAAGGGGCTGCAGCATGGGGAGCCCCCGGGGATGGGGTGCAGGGGGGGCTGCGGGGGGGCTGCTGCCTCTCCTCGCCCCAGAGGATGCCGCTGTGCAAACACCAGCCCGCGAAGCCCTTCCCGCCTGCGAAGGCTGCTCCTGCCACCGCCCGAGGCCTCGGCGAAGAGCAGGAGGGTGCGCAGGGCCGCGCGCCTCCCCGATACACATCCATCCCCGGAGCGGCTTTTCCTTAAAGAGGTGTCTATTTAACACAATTTCCATCACAAGCGGCTGCTTTGCATTTCTTCTGGCTTTATTAAAACTGATTTTCTATTTGCACTATACAAGCTGATCTGATTACATTTCCATTTTTCCTCTGAAGAGAAGGGGCTCGCTCTCCTAAGACAAAATGGAGATCAGGCTCGGCCCCCCCGCCTCCTGCTCAAGGGCTCTTCTGCCAGGGGACCGGGGAGGAGGACCGGCTTCCAGAGTTGGAGCTGCGAGGAGCTCTGTTCCGCTGCATCCCGCATCTGTTTCCATGGGGACAGGGAGGCAGCGATTCAGCAGGCCTGATCCTGCTTTCGCCTGGATAAATATCAGCTAGGAGCCATTTCGGCAGAGGCGGCGGGTTTGCCTTGCAGAGCGACAGAAACGGGCGAGTCCGGGCAGGAGCCTGCTGGCAGCCCCGCGGCGGGATGCCTACCCCAGCACCGGTGCCTTTGTGCTGGCAGCAGGAGCATCTCTGCACCCACGGGCTCGCCCGCCCCGGGGCACGGACCCCGGGAAGCTGCGGGGCCCCCACCAGCCTTCTCCTCCCTACGTGTTCCTGCTGTCCGTCCCCAGGGGACATCTTCTGAACTCGCCTCCTGCGTGTCCCAAGGGGGTACTCAGGGCTGGCGTCAGCGAGGAAAAGTGCCCGTGAAGCAGGTGCTGATAAATAGGTCAGCAATTCATCCATCAGCAGGGCTTGCCCGGGCTTGGCAAGGCGCTCGGGCAGCGCGACAGATTAAAGGGAAAGATGTGGCCGAACACACGGGTCCTCCCGGCCGCTGGCAAGAGGACGGGCCCGCGGCCAGGGCTGGGAGCGGCGTCCCCACCACTGGGGCCAGCCATCGCGTTCCCATCTTTGCCACCCCCCTATACAGGGAGTGTGTGATTTAAAAGCACTGAGTTTTCCTTTTGGATAAAGGCTTTGGCATGCTTCCTTTAATTAGGAAGCACCCATCAATGTGCCTGCCCTCACAAGGCTTGGTAATTTCTCCCCATCTTCCCCGCTCGCTCCATCACCAACCTTGTGGGAAACCATTACCAGAAGATGCTTTGAAGTCCCAACTTTATTAAGATTGATTCCGCCTGCCTCCAGTTTTGACAAGTCCAAAGCAAACACGCGGGGCCACGGGGAGATTTGGTAATAATTACCATCTTTAATTACTACTAAAACATCAATTGCTCTTGTTCAATTAGTATCACAGATCCAGGCATGGCAAATTCCGTAGCACAAAATAAGCTGAAAATTGATTTCTGAACACTTAATGCAGATCCGAAATTGCTAACCTGATAAGGGGCAATGGCAGAACAAGCTCACCGTCAGGGAGGGATCGCGTGCTGATGTAATTGCTTCGGCGGAAGATTAATAACTTGTATACTTACATCTTGTACATCAAGTAGGAGTGACTCATTAGGGGGAGCGCGAAGAAGGGGAGAACACGTTAACAAGGACAGAGGCAATTAGGGAAGGAACCGTGGCAGAGACGCTGGCAGCCCGCGGCCTCCCGAGCGATGCCATGGCTGGAGGGATGAGCCACAGCTCCCCTGCCCGCCGGCGGGATGCCACCCCTGATGGTAACGCACGCTCCGGACCTCCCACCCAGCTCCTGGCCCCCACGCGGCTCGCCGACACGAGTATCCGCTTCTGAGAAAAGTGCGGAAAACCCTGGCGGGATCCGCAGCCCCAGTGCCACCCGAGATTTCTCTTTCTCCATGGAAAAGCTGTCATTCCCAGCGAGGAAGAGGAGAAGGGGCCGGTGCCCTCACCTGCATCCCACGCGGCACAGCCGCCCGAGCTGCTGCGAGCACCTTGAGGGAGGCAGCTAATTGCCGTGGCGATGGGCAGAGGCATTTGCATAATGAAGTGTAGAAGGGATGTTTAGCTCATGTATTTTTTAGAAGGTTTATCTTTAATTTTATTTAGCTTAAGAAGGGCATGTCACTCAAAGCCGGCTGGTCATTTATAAAAACATTTCAATTGTGTCTGTGCGAAGCTGTCTCCAGGCCTAAGTGGCTGCTCCGACCAGCCCCGAATACTAATGGGAACGGCACCGGCACACGGGCGAGCGAGGGATGGAGCCCGCTGTCACTCGGCACACCAGCAAGGCTCCTCTCTCCTATTCTCACGCGCGATTTCACACGGAAAAATCCCTACCTTTCCACCTTGTAAGTAGCAGTTTTCTTTCCTTAGCCTCCCGAGCACCACTTCTGCAGTAGAAATATCAAGATTGAAGTGTCAACTGCCTGTAGAAGCCCACGGGCAGTCGGTTTCAGAAGACAGCTTTAAGCCAAGGCTGCTGGTGGACTCTTGATGCAATTTAGAGATAGCCCGCCTTTGTTTTAAACAATGAGAACAGGAATCGAGTCAGCTTGACCCCCTCCAGCCTGTCCCGGGGTGCCCAAAGCCCTGGCACACGGCTGGGGAAGGTGCCAAAAGCCCGCGGTGCCCCCGGGATCGCCCTGTCCCGCCGGGCACCCTCGCCCTTCGCCGCGCAGGAGCCGACTGGCACGGCTGGGACCCGGCACCGCATCCCCACCCAGCTGCCTTCCCGTGAGCGACAGAGCCCTGCAGCAGCCCACTTCGGGGCAGGAGTGGCCGGGGGCCTCCCCAAAGCTGC
>NW_009647217.1:157128-157556 GCF_000708025.1 Charadrius vociferus | reverse complement strand
CACAAAGAGGAGCTGCTGCCCGTTTCCTTGGCATATTTTCTCCTCTCTTTCATCTGATCTTCCTTCCATCTTCCCTCCCACGCTGCTTCACCTCCCACAACTACCCACAGCTTAAAAGGAGATGCTCAGGTGAAGTGTTCCAAGCCAGAAACGCAGTGTGTGCCTTTATCTGTGCCACAGGTGGCTCCAGAGACCCTTCCGCCATTGCCCTTGGTCCCGCACGACACAGCCCTTCTTTTCCCCCCCGCGCTCCCCAGAAAGCTCTCGCAGCACCCATCCACCGACTTTGCCAGGGTTTGAGGAAGTTTCGCAGCACCGTGCAGCTCACCAGCATCCCGAAGCAGTCTCCGCTGCAGGAGAGCGGCACGTGCCCCCGAGGCAGCCGAGACCCCCGCCCAGCTCCCCACCGCTCCAGCCCTCGCACACCC
>NW_009647217.1:154846-156798 GCF_000708025.1 Charadrius vociferus | reverse complement strand
CCCGCCTCACCGCGCACAGGCGAGCTGATTAAACCGGCACGCAGAGGCGCACCGAAGTTGGAGAGAGGGCTCCAAACTAATTAGCACATGCACAGCCACTCGTTACTATTATTACTACGACATTATTAATTTCCCCACCTCTCATCTGCAGCTTTTTCAGTCGCTTCATTTCAATCCGCTTTAGCATCGGGAGATGGAAATTAAACCCGAGCATTTATTCCGGAGTCACGCAGCCCTTTCCCTCCCCCTCCCGCTCCATCGTGCCCGGTCCCCGCGCGCGGCGGGCTCCCGGCGTTGCCCGGCCGGGTCGGAGCTGGCAGCCGGGGCTTTGCTAACGCCGGCAGCGGGCAGGGAGGCATCCCCGGCCTCCGAACGGGAGCCGGCCACGCACGAGCACGCACAGGGCAGCAGCCGAGCAGGGAAAAAGGATACGGCGCCTGAGATATATTTGTTGGGAGTCATTAGCTACTCTCTGCGATCAATCTATTACCATAAACTTAAGCTTCCATATTCTTTCATTTTAAATGAATTTTCACATCGTATTTCCAAATGAGCTCTGCCTCCAGTCAGCTCCCATTTATCTAATAATGCTATGCAAATATTTTGTTATATTTCAATGAAATATGTCGAAAACTATTACCCAGTGCATTATCTCAGCATCAGCAGGGAGGCTCCGGTCCCTGCCACCGGCAGGCTGTCACTCATCCCACCCCGAGCCACAGGAGGGTGAGCAGCCCCCACCTCACCGCCACCCGGCGTGAAGGTCACCCGAGGCTGGCAGCGCTTGCCCGTGGCGGCAGGGGGCTCTCGGAGGGGGGCAAAACGCGGGCAGTGCCATTAAAGCACGTGCTGAACTGCGCTCCCGGGGTGAGATGCGGGATGGACGGGGCCGCTGCCCCGTACCTAGCCGTGCCTGCGCTCTTGCGGCTCCGTGGGGCGGCAGCAGCCCCCCGGGACTCGACCCGCAGCTTATTGCCGAGGGGGGGGTTGCTGGGCAAGAAGGACCACCAAAAGGAGCCCTTGGGGTCCGCAGGGAAAGGCGTCGCAGCCCCCCTTCAGCCGGCGGCTCCCCTGCAGCAGCGCTCCCCTCTGCTCTGGCTGCAGCGGGAAAATCGGACATTGAGAAGCAAAGCAGACACCACCCTGCTCCCGTTTCCTTCGCACGAGCCCTCCTCACGTGGGTCCTGCACGCCAGAACAGCCTCGTGGACAGGGATTGATTTATTGATTACAGGCCCTACGTGCACTCGCTAAGCTCCGTCAGCCTCCCTTCCCCTCGCCACCGAAGCCCCCAGTCCCACCACGGTGGCACTGCTGTGTGAGGCGTAACTCCAACTGGCACTCGCACAAATGGCTTTTTGCACCGCAGACACCCACAGCCATGCGAGGATGGCTTCCTGAGGGCCGCGTACCCGGCACGGGAGGCGGAGGCGGCTCCTCGGCGGGTACAACGCACCGCTGCCCCCCAGTCCCCGCTGCCCCGCGCCGGGTCGGTGCTCCCTGCAGGGGCTGCCTCCATCTCCGGCTGCAGGGAAGGAGGTGCTACCCGGCTGCGGCTCGCCTCCTCCCCCCCCTCGACTTGTTATTGCCAAAGGACACGATGTGCCACCCCCCCCCTCCCCAGCCCCCTCTCCTGATCGCAGAACCTGCCTTTATAGATTTTTTTTTTAAAAGCACTTTTGTATTTTTAATTGGTATTCTGCAAACTCAGAGCCTTCCCTAAGGAGCTAGGATGTTTGTCTTCAGAAAGCCTTTTTTTTTCCCCCAACAATTTTTTTAAAGTACAAATTTTCCTGGCACAGATGAATGAGCTGCCACGCGCCCCACGCGACCTGCCCGCAGACGAGGCCGCTTCTCCCAGGTTCGAGCAGGAGCGTGAGGGGGGAAGAGAGCAGCGCGGCGATGCGGCACCTCTGCCGGCAGCGCTCCCTCCGTCCCGTGCCCTCCCCTGGC
>NW_009647217.1:153477-154826 GCF_000708025.1 Charadrius vociferus | reverse complement strand
CCCGTCCCCGCCGCTGCCCGGCCAGCAGCCGCAGCCTCCCCCTGCTCACGCTCTCCTGCACCGCCACCAAATTAAATAACTGCAACTCCCTTTTTATTTCCCATTTGACAGTAACGTATTGCAAATGCGGCCGGTTTTGACATCCTAATATTCAGGCTTGTATCCCTTGGGATAAACACGTCATCTGTTATCTCAGCAAATGATTTGCACCGGGACAGTGGGGAGCAGGAAAACGGAGCGGAGCAGGCAGAGCATCTCACGGGCCCTGCCGAGGGCTGGGGAGGACCGTGTCCTCACCCTGCTGGGGAAGGACATCCCTCTGCCCTGAGCGTGGAGTTAAACGGCTTTTATCGCCGCCGCCGCAGGTCGCGTCCCTGCCAGGGTGAACAGGGCAAGGCTGCAGGGCCGGCGGGTGCAGCCATGGTGATGAGCAGGGTGATGGCGCGGCTCCGGCTTTTGTCCTGCCTCCAGCTCTGCCTGGCTGCCTTTCACCTGCCGGGGCAAGCGGCCGGCACAGACGTGGTGCCCGCGCAGAGCCCTGCGAAGGCGAGCCTACGCCGCGTGGCCAAGCGTCGCCTCGTCCGGCCGCCCAAGGGGCCGCGCTTGCGTCTCGCTGGGGTGGTCCCCCGGGGTGGGGGCTGCCTTCGGGTGCCGGCAGCGTGGCCATCTCATCAACACAGCGCTTGTCACCCGGCTAATTTTATTAGGCGGGATCTCAAATGGCTAATTTCCTTTTAGTAATGAGTAAATTAGTGGAATCTCTGGTATGTTTTTAAGGCACTCACACTAATAAAAGGCGGAGCGGTGGCTAAATTCGTTGTGAAGCCTTGTGACCCGTGGTGTTAGAGGCGTGAGAAAGCCGCCCGTTCAGCCCCCGATCGCTGGGAATTTTAGCTGTGGCTTTTCCTGTGCATGTTGCTTTTTAGACCTTAATGCCAGCTCTATCCCCTCGCCATTGCTTCCCGTGAAAAGGTTCACAGGGCTTAGGCTATATCAAAAAATCCATCGATTATTTTGCTATATGTTGAAGGAATAAAAGTGGTGGAGCTTTAAGGGCAATCCTTTGAGCAAGCAAGACGCAACTGCGGCTCGTGGCTGAGTGCAGAGCAAATGTAGGCTTTTTTTATTTCTCTTGCCAACGCTGCTCTCCTGTTCTTGCTCCACAGAGGAAATTGATTGCTGGATGCTATTTAATCAAAGGCAGGAGCTGATTCCCGACTATCCGCCCTCCCGCTGAATCTGACAGCCGAGCTCCCGCCGGCTCTAACCCAGGTATCCGTGCGGTGTCCCCACCGCCCCGCCGGACCCTCCCTGTGCTCCCGCACTCCCCGGACCACCCGCATCCCCCG
>NW_009647217.1:152131-152830 GCF_000708025.1 Charadrius vociferus | reverse complement strand
ACATCCTCCCACCCCGCGCTGCCTCCTCCCGCCCTCACCTTCCCCAGCGGGCGCTCAGTGCGGAGGGGGGGAAGCTCACGAGCTGCTTCATGTTCAAATCTGTGAGGTAGGAAGAAAGAGGCTCGGTGCCCATGAATATTCTGTGGGAGGAGATGGATTAGTGTCTGAGACGTATCTGAAGGGATTTGTGAGGGAATTATTTATGGTGGTAACAAGTAAGCACTCATTTAGCTTATATTATACATTATACAAACAAGGCATCGAGCTCTGGAACTTAAGGCAGTAATGCCACTCTAAATTAAATTCATCGGTGCCTTAATTAAGATCTATATTTAGTTCTTCATTAAGGGGAGTGGCGCTGGGGGTTAGATGCTGCGTGGGGAGCGATCCTGTGCAGCTCCGTGGGCTGGGGGAGCCCCTTCCCGCGATGCCCCTGGCAAGTTTGGGAGGAAAAAGTTAACTTGGCAACAATGGGAAGAGGAAAGCAGCCGGGGCCGCGGCTTTCTTCTCCCGCCTCCCCGGCACCCGCTTAATCAGTGGCTACAGCGCGCGGCTTTGATCCCAGAAATCAAACCCCCCGTCTGATGGGTGACTTGATGTTATGCTAATCTGGGTTGATTGAGCTGAGATAATTACACTTCATCCAGGTTTCCTGGGAGTTTTGAATAAATATTGATGCACAGCTGTCCCCCCCCGGCT
>NW_009647217.1:148982-151808 GCF_000708025.1 Charadrius vociferus | reverse complement strand
TGGGAGCAAAAGGGAGGAGAGAAAACAAGCTAATCAAATTATGCATTCCTAAGAAGCATTTATAAGCTGTGTGCGTTCTTTAATCTTAATTAGAAATCTTAGCAGCTCCTGCCGACTCTGTAATCAACGTTTGAACGCGGCTGACCCCCATCGCGCTAACCTTGAGAGTCTTGAGCAGGTATTTGATGAGGGAGCTGGGGAGAGAGCCGGCGGCGCCGCGCTCCTTGTGGCGGGGAAGCCTGGGGGTACGGAGCCCGAGATCAGGGCTGAGCGACGGGGTAATGATGAGTGTTACGGCTGAGCTCTAATTAAACAGCCTGCGCTGACAATTCCAGGAGCCCCTAATAATCTCGCTCATTTGGCTCCATAACATCCCTATTTGCAAATAAACGTGATTTCCTTGTGCTCCCCGCAAGGGCGGGTGGCTGGGAGGCTCTGCCGGCTCGGGGGGCCGCGGGGCGGGGGAGATCAGCCTGGTCACAGGTTTCGGGCAGCAGCGGGGTAACGCAGGAGGCAGCGGTGCGACCCGGCGCAGGAGAAGCCCTCCCCGGGGCTGGGATGAAGCGGGAAGCAGCATTCCCCCGAGCTGTCCCGTTCCCGAGACAGACCCCGCAGCACCGCTCTCGTCCTCGCCTGCCTGGCACAGAGCACTTCCCGCGGGAAGAAAAGAGATGCCGGTGCCAGCGAAGGGCCCAGATCCCCGTGCGGCGGGGCGCTGCCCGGTGAGCACCACGTGCTGAACACAGGCCCTCTGCAAACACCGTCGTCTTCGAAGTTATTAACGGGCAGCGTTCACTGCCTCTTCATTAGCGCCGAGGACAAACAGAAAATTGTTTGCTGACTGCAGATTCCGGCTTGAGCTGAGCAAATTTGGAGAGGGATAGTCAAACAGGGAGCTGCCTGCCTGGCACGTGCCGGGTCCGCTGGACCCGGGCTGCACAGGGCGCCGGGCTCGGGGCTCGGCAGCGTCCCCCCTCCACGGAGCAGAGCCCCGCTCTGAGCCTCACCAACTCCGTCTTAGAGGGTGCTTGGGTTTTTTCCGCGCCGCTGATGCAAAGGCTGCCTTTGGAGGGGGGCAGGAGGGGGCGGCAGAGCCCCGGGGGTGGGCGCCGGCAGCGGTGGGGCGGCAGAGCTGCCCCGCTGGCGGCGCCGGAGCAGGAACGAAAGCCCTCCTGCCTCCTACCAGCAGGCGGGGGGGCTTGTTTTGACTGTCACTCGTGGATTTTGGATGCCTTCCAGGGTTTCGTGCTCTGCTCTCTCCACACCCAGGAGCTGCGCGCTTCCCAGCCCACCCCCCGTGCAGCGTGTGTGTATATATATATAAAAAAATGCAACAGGCTTGCTTATAGTAAACATAAATAAACACAAAGCTGCTCTATATTTTGTAGACAGAGGAAGCGCTTTCCGCCTCTCTGCACTTTGCCAGATGGGGCGGGAGCCGCAGCAGAGCAGGGAGCAGGGCCGGGGGCTGCTGCCCACCTCTGTCGGGCACTGGTTTCACTGGGAGATGCCGCTGGGAAGGGCTGGTCCGACGTGCTCCGCTCCCGATGCTGAGGCTCCTCGTGGCGACCCCGCGCCGCGGCAGCTCTGCTGTGCCGGTGCCGGGCCCCGGCTGCCGCCTGGATTTCCACACTTTCTTTCAAGCTTGGGAGTAAACAAAGCAGTGGTAATACATAAGCGAGCCACCATCCCGGGCGTTACTCGTCTAATTTGCAGTTATTTAATAACCTCGTTGCGACTTTAAGAAAGGCAGCCAAAAATCCTTCCCTCCAAGGGGAACACTACAGGGCACTGCATCCTGGGTACCGCCATGCATAACTGCTAATAAGCAATAAAGACGGACTTTTAGCAATAATTAAAGCTACCAACGGCGGACTCCCATGTCCTCGGCGTTAACGATCGCAGCCTCCCTGCGCAGCAAAGGAGAGGAGAGCTGCCCGCGCCACCGCTCGCGGCACGCGGTGCCGGCACGCCTGCTGCTGCCCAAAGCATCGCCGAAGCCGCCCCGCTCACCCCGGGCAGCGGCTCCCCTTTTATTTTATTTTATTAAGCGCCTTGAAAACAACAAGACCTCCCTGCTGTAATCTGTTCCATCGATTGGATCGGTTAGAAACTCACGGGCTAATTAGGTTGCGTCCCTCCCTGCCCCCGCACGAGGAGTGGGGCTCAGCCAGGGCCGGAGCGCTGCCGGCGAGAGCGGTACCCGGTACGTCGGCATCCTCCCCGGTCTCTGCGGAGTGCCCCGGTGCGTGGGGTGGCCACGGGAGACCCCCGCAGGCATGCCACGCCGGTCCCTGTGCCCACCACGCTTCCCAAGGGAGGAGGGAGAGGTGGGATGGTTTGTTAGCATCTTTGCTTCTGGTCACGATAAAAATAAATAAATAAGGGGGGGAGAAAAATCCCTCTGAACATGAGTAATGGCCCAGGAATGAGCAACCCGAGATAAAACTGAATAATAACATGTCAAAAACTACACGATGTGGGTTTTTATTCCCCAGCGGAGTTTCCTTCCTGCTAATCCATCACTGTAGAAGATGCAAGATTACTGCTTTCAGAAAAAACTCCGGGAGATAAATGTGAGTAAATTAGGGTTTATTATATTATTTAGGATGATATAATTTCAAACATCCCTTTATTAAATTATTTATGCCCTTGGCGGTGGCTCGGCTGGGCAGCGGCCCTCCCCGGTAGCATCCCCCCCGTGCTGGGTGGCGGCGGCGGTGGCGGGCAAGGATGGGACAGCAGCGTTGACAGCCTCGGCCGAGCCGTGGCGTCCCGTCAGGGGGGCCGTCAGCCTGGACGGATCCGCAGGGGCCCACTCATCCC
>NW_009647217.1:145833-148099 GCF_000708025.1 Charadrius vociferus | reverse complement strand
CCACGGCCTCGGGCACGCAGCATCAGCCCCGCCGCCGCTGAGGATGGCGCCCAGCCCTCCCCGCAGCCCCCTGCCAGCATTGCCAGCGGAGCCAAGGTCCCCCGCCACGAGCAGCCGCGTCCCGCCTGCCGTCAGGCTCCATAGCGAAGGTAGCAGCCACGGCATCCCTTCTCGTTAGCTCTGCCCGGCCCCGCGCGGGCGGCTAACTAGACCGGAGCTGACAGAGGAGGATTACCCGCTCCCAGGAAGCCGGCGTGATTGTGTTTACTCCAAAACCTGGGCCGATTTAGTTGTCGGTGCGCATCATTAATCTTCTTCTACAATCCCTTCCCCATCTGCTCCCACTTTTTAATGAACTGCCACTTGCCACACTCAATAAAATCAGTGCTTCGCAAGGATCGCAGCGAGAGGGGGAAGCGAGAGGCAAGGCAGGGAGGGAGGGGACGGCGATAAAGATATGCACTTTGCTTTGGGAAGATGCTGTCTCATCTACATGGGCAAATGAATCGCAACATCCCTCCCTGAGACACTTTTGGCTGTCTTGCCCCAAGCAAGTTACTAATAACCACATCAGACCACGCCGAACGCGAGCCTTACAACGCAAAATGTCAGGCCAAGTTTGATCCCAGCTACGCTGCTTTACACAATTATTTTCAGCGCGTGAATACTGCAGGAGGCACCGAGACTGTAGTTTTCCAGCTTGCTGGCAGCTCTGGGGATTCATCCCATATCAGGCTATTACCTTCTGATTACTTTCCTTGGCAGCCAACCCGTTCGGCGCTGGCAAATAAACAATAGGGAAGAGTGTGATTGGGAGCTTAGCTTTCAAATTACGCTTTTCAATCATTTGTCACACCAAAGGTATAATGAGTGTTTAATACAAAACTCAAAAGGCTGCGGGGCTGGGGGATGGCGCTTTACATGCGTGGAGGACGCCGAGTTTGGGCGGAGCCTGGAAACTTCCTCTCCGTTTCTCCGGCTTTCTGTTCGGCATCGTGGCCAGCCCGACCGGGCAGGAGCTGCCGGAAAAGCCCCGGGCCTGTGACCCACGCCGGGACGGCCGATGGGGGAAAGAGCCAGAAACCCACCCGGGCACCACCCGGGCAGGGCAGGACATGGTGGGTGCTGTCCTGACGTGCCTACGGGGATGTCCCCGTCCCTAGCGATGGGGCAGCTGGTGTGGGACGCAGAGCCACCCACCCCCGCTAATCCTTAAGCATTTGTTGCCTTCACGTTACTCGTGCTCAGACTATCTCATGTTAATGTGGATCTAATGTAGAAATCCATACGAGCTCCGGAGTCGTTTGGCATTAATTAAACACCGCCAGTATATTACTCGGATCGCTTTGCGTTTATTGCCGTCTGCAATTAGCAGCCGAGCCCTGCTCCGCAGCTGCAGTGCCTCCCTGCGCAGAGCCCCCGAGCCGGGCGCCCGGTGAGGCCGAGGGGCGCGAGCAGCCCCCCCTGCCCTGCCCGATCCCCGCGGCCGCCTCTCGCCCCGCAGGCGGCGTCCTGTGCAGCCTGGGAGGAGAAGATGCTTTTGGAGGCAGAAGGATGCTGCCTCAGCCCCAGCATCCTCCCCCGAGGTGGTTCGGTCCTGTCTTGTTATTGAAGCTCTCCGTCCCTCTGCCCACATGTCAGGCGAGAGAGAAGAATAGAAATCGCTCCTTAAAGTTCACAACCCGTCACTCCAGCTTTCAGAAATACAAGCAAAAATGGCAAAGCAGTAGGGGGAAAATCCATTTCTTTCGAGATGATCTTTCCCCGGAACATGTCCTGTTGATTTGCAGTCAGGCAAAGGCGAGTGTTTGTCTGAGATAGGGGAATCAGATCTGTCTAAACTCTACTCCAAACTCCCCCCTTCAACAGAGCTTTTAAAAAAAGAAAAGCCTCGAGAGAGAAATCTCTCCTGTTGGAAGCCCTTTCCTTGGTGGACGTGCCCCCTGAGGACCAGCGCTTCTGCCCTTCTCCTGCGCCAGCGGCACCGGGGGGACGGAGCCGGCATCACCCCCAGGAGCAGAGCTGGGAGCAGGCTCGTCGTGGCTGGGGGGGTCTGGGCTGGATGCTGCGATGCCCAAAGGCGCTCGGACCGTGCTCGGCGCCTAAGCCGGGGCTTCTTATTAGAGACAATTAATAATTGCAGCCACCTGTGAGCCGGCCACCAGAGCGGGCACGTGGCTGGGGACGCGGGGCCCTGCGCCGGTGCAGCACTGCCATCTCCCGTCCACGCCGCCGCGGGGACAGCCCGGGGCTCTCCCACCCGTGG
>NW_009647217.1:143835-145616 GCF_000708025.1 Charadrius vociferus | reverse complement strand
GGTGCTGCTCCCCGCGGGAAGCCGCCGCTCTCACCTGGCAGGGAAAGGGGAAATGGCAATGCAGCTCTCAATTAGCAAAATAAAGCGGAGAAAAATAAACTCTTCATCAGAAAGAAAAGGGGGAAAAAAAATGCAGAGTGTGACCTATAAACATCTGCTCATGTTCCCCTCCAGTTATTGCAGAGAGAGAAGCCAAAGTTATTTCAGGCTTCTCATACATCTGGGAAAGGTTTACGGGGTTTGTTTTGCTTCTTTCCTCCCCCCCCCAACCACTTTTCAGGCTGTAACAACCGAAAGGCCCCACGGAAAGGATGTGAGCGTTAAATCTCCCCGTCATTATTTGCAGGTGAGGTTCCTAAACCCTCCCCTCCAAGCGGTATGCGGCGGGGAGGTCTGGCAGGTCCCGCAGCCCCTGTGGAGCCCAGGGAAGCATCGCAGCGGTGCGGGGGACGGGCAGAAGCGCAGCAGGGCTGAGGGGGCCACCTCGGCTCTGGGCGCGGGGGTCCCCTGCAGTTCCCCCGTGGGCGCAGGCAGCCCTTCGGGAGAGCCCCGCCCCCCGCGGGAACCCGCGCCGCCTCGGGGGGAGCAGCCTGGGGTCTCCCAAAAAACTGCCAGCCCCGGCTGGGATGCCCCAGGGTGGTCCCGGCCGCTCAGCCATCAGTTCCCGGGGGCTCCGTTGGGAAACAGGCCGATGCAAAGTCCTGCCTTCCCTTCAGCCGGGTGCAAGGGATGCTCTCCAAAGGGAGGATGCAGCGGCCAGCCCTCTGCATGGGAAAAGTGGGAAAGGCAATGAAGAGCAAAGCCCAAACAGCAGATAGTGCCGGGAAATCCTGACGGGAGCTCAGGAGAGGAGAGGAAAGCAGTTTGTGTAACCTTGGAGACGGAGAGAAGGAGCCCAAAGCGGAGGGAGCGCAGTGCCCGGAGCACCGGGAATGGGCAGCACCGCAGAGGGCTCGGCGAGGAGGGCTGTCAGCCCCTTCCCAAAGCCGCCCCTCGAGAAGGGAGAGCCGGCCAGAGGCCCAGGCACGCAGCCCACGCAGGGTCTGCAGGAGCACGAAGCGGTTCTGCAGAGAACCCATTGAGTGGAGAGGGAGCGGGAGGGTTAGGCAGATGAGATAGCGGGAGAAGAAAGAAGTGACGTGGGAGAATAAAGGGAGCGAAGCGGAGAAGAGACGTTGATGCAGGAGAAAAGGGAAAAGATCAGATATGAAATACGAGGCAGCAAGGACAAAAGCCGTAAAGAGGCTGCACCGGCGCTCCAGCCGCCACGACACAGCCAGAATGGTCTGTCTTGTTAAGCGCTGTATCTGTTTTGATAAATCCTAACCATCGTCGCACGCCATTTCTCCAGAGCAAGCAGCGTCTGCGGTTCCCTCCCAACTTGGCCTGACTTTCTCTTTTCTTACTTTCACCTTTACTTTTTCACCTCCCGCCCGGCGTCCAGGAGCGCGTTTGGGGACAGCCACACGTCCCCTCCTCAGCTCTGGAGGGAGCGGGAGCCCCGGGAGCCCATCCGCTCCCCCACCAGCCCGACCGCGCCACGCTCTGCAAGGGACAACTCGGTTAACGTCGGGCATCAAACAGCCCACAATTAGCTCTTGATCTTAATTACACACATTACTGATGAGCTCATCAACTTAATCTAATTAGTCTGCAGAGCTCAATTGCCTGTCCCTTTTTCTTAAATAATGTGCTACGTAAGCCTATTATCCCTTTTGATGAAACCTGTTCCCTCACACGGTTTGTCAGCCGGGCGCAGCACCGGCCGCCTGGCACGGCCG
>NW_009647217.1:142675-143390 GCF_000708025.1 Charadrius vociferus | reverse complement strand
GGCAGCGGCCGTCACTCCACGGGGTCCTGCGGAGCCCCCCGTGCCACGGCCGTCGCCTCCCGCGCCGAGTTGGCGCTTCCAGGAACCTGCCCTCGCCCTCTCTCTGAGCAGGAATCAATGAAATCCCCTAAAAGCTCATAACTCGGAGGTAATTATAAGAAGCATCAATTACCCAGCGATGTGGGTTTCATGAATTCAATTAATTTGCATAGTGATCGATTCAGGCGGGTCCTCTCCGGGTCCCTGGAGGAAGTTAGGACATTGTTCTGCACGCTATTGATTTTACAATGTAAAACCAAAGCGCGCTCTCCTCTTATTCAGAGCTGCTCATTCAGCCATATTAACTTTCAGATCATTTATTTTTGTATGTCTTTCAACTCTGTTTGTTGCTATCACACAAATGCAGAGTATTACATTGTAGAGAATAATTGAATCAATACAGTCATGGTACTCTGGGTCTCCCAGGCTCGCAGGAGCGCGAGCTGGCAGGAGCCCGCGCGCAGCCTGAGAGGGGTTTTTTTTAACCTTTCCAGTTATTAAAACGCTCGTCTGGCTACATATTAACTTTCTGCACCGCGCAGCTGTTATTGTTTCGCCTGCGTCGGCGCAGGAGACGCCGGCGCTGCGAGGAATACGCGGAGATGCTGCTCGGCTCTCTCCGAGCATCCCCGCATCCTCGGCGGGGACGCGGCTGCCCGGTGGCGGGGCTCCGCGT
>NW_009647217.1:140855-142365 GCF_000708025.1 Charadrius vociferus | reverse complement strand
GCTCACCCCGCCGCGTCCCCGTCCTTCTCGCTTGCAGGCGGCCACACGCAAATAAGGGACCGGGGAGAGGAAGAAGGGCCTTCAAGTGAAAAGCCGCCGCATAAAGGAAGAATCCTCCTTCAGATTGCAATGGCTCTGAAAAGAGACGCTTTTTAATTCTGCTTTCCCTCCCACTGGGATATTAGGCAGCTAAATAGCAGCGCGCCTGTTTCCTTCAGATAACCAGTTCCCAATGAGCACCCTAATTGTCCCCAGCCCCTCTCCGCCACCGCACAGAGCAGGTCATTTACCGCCCGGCACACGCAGCTAAACACAAATCCATTTTCCAAGGGAAATTTCTATTCTTATCTGGGCTCTGCAAGAGGGTTGCAAGCGGCCCCTGTTAATTGAAGCTTTGATGTTTGTTGGAGGAGGCCTCTAATCAGCTCCGCAAAGGGCTGAGACGCTGCAGCGCGCCTGCACCCACCGGTGCCGGGCAGCGCTCAAGTGGATAAAGCGTCTCTTTAAGCGCTTTGGCTCGTCTTCTGCAATATCCTCCAGCAAATCAAGCATCCCCTTCTTGGGATGTTTTCAATCTGTTTTATGTTGATTTTAATTAAAGAATTTGAAACTGAACAAACAGTTCGTAGCAGGTGGCCATACAAGTGTGAAATAAGCAAACTGTTTTATCTGCCACAAACTCCACCAGTAAATTCCTTCAAATTAATCCCAGCCTCCGAGAGGCTGCTGACTCCGACTGAAATGCTGTGCAGTTTGGGCTCTGCCATTCTCCAAATATTTGCCTTCATCCCAGCGCCAGGAGCAGGTGTGGCGGGCAGCGGGGACGTACGGCGGCCCCGGCAGCGCCGGGGCTGCCTGTCCGCCTGCCTTCGCTCACACCGCCTCCCGCCCCGTGAGGGCAGGTCGGTGGATTTCCTCCTGGGAAAAATTGCACCCTGGCTTTGGGAGCAGCTTCTGGAGCCCAGCTGCACTCTGTAATGCCACTGGAATCAAGCCCGGCCAAAGAGGAAGCCATCCTCATCCTCATTCTTCGCCCCCTGCAGGGCAGCGCATCCTGCCCGAGCCTCCCTGCTGCTGCCTGCTCCGCTCAAGGACCATCCTCTGCCGAAAGAGCTCCCGCCGTAACCTTGAGGGTACAGAGGCAGCGAAGGGCCTTTACCCAGGTAACGGGCCCTGCATATTGATGGCCCCCTGGGGACGGCAGAGGCGAAGCACAGATGCCCACACGCTTTTCTTCTTGCAAGGCTGCGCCGGAGATGGCCAGGGGAGAAAAAAACAGAAGGGAGAAGAAACGCATGCACAAGCTCCTCTTCATCTCGCACTCCTGCCCTCTGTCAGAAATCTTATCAGCATCTTCAGGAGATCACGTTTTGCCGCCTGGAAACACCACCTCCCTCGCCAGCTGAAGGCGGAGAGGAGCCACCGGCTCAGGCGGTGCCTTGGGTCCCGTCCCCTCGCCCCGGGGCACCCGGGGAGCTGGGGGACCTGCTGCCTTCACCGCGTGCCCACA
>NW_009647217.1:138692-140602 GCF_000708025.1 Charadrius vociferus | reverse complement strand
TCAGCAGGAGAGACAATTGTCCGTCAGCTCCTTTTCTCCCTGCAATGTTCAGAGCATGTTTAACATCCGATCTCTCCTGTTCGCCCTCCCCGATGACCCAGAGCTGGGAAATCAGAGCAGCGCTCCCGGTCAGCCCGCGCTCTCGGGAGCCTGCGCGCGCCCGCGCCAGCCGAGCTACCCAGATAATTACAAGATGTTCCGCTTTCCTGGGATTACCGAGGGTGCTTCTTCTCTTCCCCTCAATAAATATGGATGCACAGCTGCTGCTAAAAAGAATCAACAAAAACAAAAAGGGGCAGGCTGCGAGCCCCGCGCGCTTCCCTCCCCGCGCGCAGTCCCAGCGCCGCCTCTGGCCTGGGTTCAGGCAGGTTGGAGGCAAGGAGGGTGGATCGGGACTTTTCTCCCCAAACACCCGTCTCAGGTGTCCGCGAAAACAAAACAACGCTAACAAACGCATTAGGAGGGAGACAATACTTAATAGAGAATTAGGCAGCGCTCCCTCTCCTGCAGCCCCAAAGTCTGGAAGGAGGCGTCGAGACTGAGCAGCTTCGACACCTTCCGTGAAGGCATCACCCGAGTTCCTCATCCCAACAGTTCCTCCCGGCCTTTAAAGGCAATGATATGCTCTACTCCATATGTTAATCTCCTAATCACTAAATTAATTTCCATCTCAGTTACAGCACATTCAGAGTCTATTAGTAAATCATGTCCTAGCTGCTTAGCAACTTTTGTTATAAGATTCCTATTAGATCGTGTTTCAAACCGGCGGAGATGGAACAGCTATTATCTTCATAAGTTAAACATTAAAGGTGCTACGGCGGAGACGGGGAGCGTTCCCGCTGCTCACAGCCCCGCACACACGCGTGCACAGCCCGGCACGGCCGCGGCGTGGCAGGGACCCCTGTGCCTCCTGCCTGTGGGGGAGCCCACCCCGCGCCCCGAGCATCCCCGGGGCCGGCGCCGTGCCGCAGCGCACGTCTCTGCTCGCTCCCGAAGCCCAGGCAGAGCAGGTCCCCTGCTGGGCTTCATTTCAGAGTGCGGGGCTGTCATTACAGGGGGAAAAAACCAGAGAAGCGTTTGCTCACTCATCTGTGCACCGATTTCCATCCGACCCCGCAGTGCATCCCCCGGCACGGGGCAGGACAGGGGCGCGGGGCAGAGGGGCGCCCAGCAGCACCCGTGCCCTGCTGCAGAGCTGCTGAGGAGCAGCACAGGGATGGCGCTGGCTCGGGGTGCCGGGAAGCACGCAGCCACGGCGGTGGCCAGCCCCCATACGTGCCCGGCGAGCCGGGGCAGGGAGGCTGCGCTGGCAATCGCTCGCTGCAGATTGCCTCCGCCACCCGGCCCTCCTCCCCCTTCGCCGCACCGCATGCCGACTCCTCCAGCTCATTGGCGTGAAATTTAATTTGCAACAATCAGCTGGAGGTGAGGCAGGCGCCGAATTAGCTCGATGCGATGCTCTCTCCTCCTCCCAGACCTCCCCCCTGCAGCTGGCAGGCAGTGGGGGTGGGCAGCCCCCCTTCCCAGCACCCCAGCCCCACGGCACCCCGGCGGGACGGGACGGGACGGGACGCAGCAGTGGTAAGAGGCCGCCGCGCTCCTCCCGTCTGGTTACACGAGCGACGCAAAGGGTGAGTTATGGCGTGGCTGGATGCACACATATTCTGATAAGGAAGAATAATAACTTGTCAAAGATATATATGATATGTGTTTTCTTTCCAGACAGAATATATATTGGGATAATTCATCAACTCGCCTGGCACTGGCCAGAAGAGAGAGAGAAGAGAAAAAGAATCACGACGAAAAGAAGCCAACGTGGAAAGATCCCTTGGCATTGAGTGCCGCCTCCCCGCCGGATCCTCCGCTCCGAGCCATGCCTGCCTGGCACCTGCTCCGCTGGGCTTCGGCTG
>NW_009647217.1:137487-137935 GCF_000708025.1 Charadrius vociferus | reverse complement strand
AGGCGCCCCCCGCCGGCGGCTGCTCGGGTGGGCTGCTGCTTCGGTGAACGCTGGCGGGAGGAGAGGGCTCCATCCTTCAGCAACTCCCTGCTCCCCACACCGGGCACCTGCTCCCCTTTCCCAGGCAGCCAGATGGCGCAGCCACGACGCGCTCGCCACAGACGCACGTGCGCCCACAGAAACGGCCAGATTTCCCTCCCGTGAGCTGAGGGATTAGAAATAAAGCTCCTCGCCAATTAATTAGCAATTACTTTGTTTGAAAGATAAACATGCCGGTAAATAAAAGTCATTGCCAGGCGGAGTGGCACCGAGCGGGCACGGGGGAAAACGGCGGCTCTGTCCCCGGCGGGGGGAGAAGGGCTGTCACCCATCGGGTGCTCCAGCAAGTCCCCAACCCACAGCGTCCCCTCCCTCAGTGCCTCTTTGCCGACGGAGGGTCCCCGGTTGC
>NW_009647217.1:135097-137215 GCF_000708025.1 Charadrius vociferus | reverse complement strand
GGCATGGGCTGTGGCCGCGCCGTGGGGACGGCATGCTGGGACCACCGCAGTGTGCCGGGGACAGCCGTGCCCCTGGCCACGCCATCACCACAGAGAGGAACAAAATGCAAGAGATGGAAAGAAACACTTGTTTCACCCAGGGCGAAAACATAAATACCCAAGGGTGCCGACACCCTGCTGCCTAACGCTCCTCCGCACCAAGCGACCGCAACCGAGCTGCGAGGAGGAGCGCGGCACAGGCTGCCGAGAGGCTGAAGGGGGGCTGAGAGCTGGCGCATCCCGATCTGGCGAACCCGGGGACTGCAGGAAGCTGCAGAAGGGGTTGGTAAAGCGATTTGTCAACTGACAAGCAAAAATATATTACCAATTTAGGACTGTGATTTGCCTGCAACTTTTTAATCCTTGAGATGTTGTTGAATAGATTAAAGTGTCGGCTTTGATCCCTGCATTTGGATGGAAACATAAATATTGCCAGCGCTTATCCTCCTGGTGCCGTCGGTGCTCGGCGTGCCGAGGGGTGCTGCCCGGCCATGCCCTCCCCGCCACGCAGAGCCCACGCCGGTTCTGCAGGGAAATTTTGCCGCTCGTTCTCCTTTGGCAGCTCCTTTCTGGCTACTCTCTGTCCTCCGGACTGACCGCCGCTCGCACGGTTGTGCTCGCACAGCAGGAGGCGGCCGCCGCCACGGAGCACGAGAAGGAGCAGGATTTGGGCGGTAATCCTGTCCATCCTCCCTGCACGCTCGGCGGATCACGTCAGCCGCCTCCGCTGTCCGGCGGCGCAAGGGGGCTTCACGCCTCTCCGGCCCGCGGGCGGAGCGAATCCCGCTCGCGTGGCGCTGTCACGGGGGGATACGAGCAGGCGCGGCAGAGGCTGCCCCCCGCGCCCCTCTCCGGGGCTCCTGGGGACCTGCCACCCACCCGCTTCGGTCCCTCCATGCTGCAGCCGTGGCGCAGGCAGAGCAGGCAGCTGCCCTGCAGCACGAGCACAGGCTGAGCATCGCCAACGCAGCCCCGGGAAAAGCCCTGGGAAGGGGCCGGCTGCGATGGGGAGGGTCGGCTCCGCCACGAGAGCACCCAGCCAGGAGCTGCTGCTGCTCCCCAGCGCCGCACCCCTCAGCATTGCTCCTAAAAGGCATCTGCATCCTCCGTGACCTCCCTTCCCTCTGCTCCCCACCGCCGCGGGTCTGCTGGTGGGCATCTGCTCCGGGTGATCTTTCCCCTTTCAGGTCCTTCCCCACATCCTCACCCTTTTGCTGGGAAAACATCTCGCTCCGGCTACTGCCATCGCACCAGAGAGCCTCCGGCAAGCGCCGGGCCCCGTTTTCGTTTGTTGCAAGCCCCCGGGGGCAGGCAGGGGTGAGCAGCGGGATGGAGGACCTGGGCAGCAGCATGGCGAGAGCGGAGGCAGAAAAGGTCCGCGGCAAACGGCTCCCAGCAGCAGGCAATCAGCGCTCAGACAATACCTGCAGAAAGGTCAGGCTAGCAGGGCGCTGACATTTTATTTAGGGGGAATGCGGGTGGACCTGCCAATGTTTCAATTCTGGTCTAAAAGCACAGGCTCAGCCGGAGAGCGGACATGGGGTTTGTTTGCGCCGCTCGGGCGGAGAGTCCATCAGCAAATGGATGCACCCGGGATGCGGGATGCACGCCCCGGCGGCAGGATGTGCCACCGGCACCGGGACCGTTCCCACAGGCAGCAGCACCACCGGCCGCAGCCACGCAGGACGTTGCCTGCTGCAGCGGCGCGAGCCAAGCACCTGCCACTGAAACAATGAGCAGAGATCAATGTTCTGGGTAATTTTATGATGCAGAAATATGCAGCGTGATTCAATTTTCAGCGAGGGAAACAGATGAATCTGTGCTTGCTCCCCTCTCGTTTTTCCCCTCCTTCCCACCCTCATTTGATATCGCTCCATGTGGCAACATCAAACGATCTTTGAATATTTTAGCTCTTGTAAAATATTTATATTATAACACAAGGAAGGAAATCGGTCGCTTCCAAGCCATGTAAACATATGCCTTCTAACAGCTGGATCCCTGGCAGCGCTCGCCGGGCGAGGAAGCGGCTGCGCCCCTGCCGCGCTCCCAGGGATTTAAAACCATTTGGCGGGCGAGCAT
>NW_009647217.1:133633-134934 GCF_000708025.1 Charadrius vociferus | reverse complement strand
CCCCAGAGGGGTGGGCAAAGGGGGGTGCTGTGCGGGGCGCTGAAGCCCCCAGAAGAGCGAGGGGAGCGCGAGGGCCTGCCCTCTGCCCGGGCAAGGCAGCACTGCCTCCAGCTGACTGGAGATTAATTGAGGACTGCCATTAAAATGTCACCAAGAAAATTATTAAGTTAAGGTAAACCACTTCCACGCGTCAAAAGCAAAGGCAATCAGTCCCAAGCATGTCCCCCTAGGAAATTATGTGGAGTAATTAATCAAAAAGCTAATGAGAAATGTGTTTTCTTTCCCAGCCTAACACCACATCATATTCTTATTAGCCAAGGTTATTACAATAGTAATCATGCATGCTCCGAGTTCAAATTGGGTTTTTTTGCTCCACTGCCACCAATTTAGAAAGCCATTAATGGAAAAGATAAACCCCGATACACAAACCAGCCCTTTGTGTTTATTCACCTGGCGTGTGGTAATCGCCGCACGCGACCTGCACCCTGCCAACATATGTTTGCCGTCACCCAATTACGGCCCACGGCGATGGGCACCGCCGCCACCGGCACTGCCGCGGCCACCGTGCCTGCCAGACCCGTGGGAACTGCTCCTCCAGCAGCACAAAGCAGGCGGGCGCCGGGCGCTCGCCCCTTCAGCGAATCTGCCCTGTTTGTTCGGACGCCTGGAAGCGGGATCGGAGCTGTTCCGTAAATCTGGCTGTAAGTGGGTAATTTGCTCGGCACGATGGGTTCCCGCTCCACCCACCTCAGAGAGCAGCCATCTGCCAATCTTTCCGGCCCGAAAGTGCACAGTCAGCAGCCCAGCGAAGGGAAAACATCTCTGTTTGATATGCAGCATTAAATAATTCAGCCTCCTACAGAGAGACCAGGGAGAAGAATGAGTCTGACAAAAAATATAAAGATTCCCTATGCCATGTTAAAACTGCATTGACCTGATTAGCTCGCTGGAGGGATGCTGCGCCACGGCGGAACAGAGCAGGGAAACCCCGTCTGGCAGTGACGGCGCAGCGGAGGCGACCGCGGTGGGGCAACTGAAGCGCTCCGCTGTGCAAGAGCACCTTCTCTGCTTATTTTGCGTTTTCTTGCAAAATCTGTTTTTCTTGCTCATGCACGCGCGGCACATTGGAGCTCTGGCTGCAAAGGGACCTGCCCTGGGCCAGGCGCCATCTCGCACCTTCCCTTGGAGCTCTGCTGGCCGCCTCCCCGCGGGCTTCGTCGGTGAGAGCCGCAGGGCCGGAGCCCCCTCCTTCCCTCCCTGCCACCGCCCCAGCGCACTGCGCTGCTGATGCCGGTGCCGGC
>NW_009647217.1:131952-132911 GCF_000708025.1 Charadrius vociferus | reverse complement strand
GCTGACAAAGGGATGCGGCGTCCCCATGTCCTCTTCCCGCTGCCCGGGGCGGGCTCCCCTCTGGGCTGGGGACCTCGTGGCGCGGCACTTGAGCAGAGCTGGGTTTGGCCAACGTCCCGGCACAGCACACTCGCTCACTCGCTCTGCACAGCGCTGGCTGGCTCTGCTCATGGGGCAGCGGCGCACTCGAGCGCACCTGGAGAGAAAATGACAACGTGGCCATCGCAACGCCCCGAAGAGGAGCCGACGCGGTATAATAACCTCCCTCCTAATCTGAATAACTGGTAACCAAATAACCTCCAGGCGTAACGCTCCCCGGCATCCCAACAGGCACACCAGGAGCACAGCCGGGGGCGAGAGCGCCGCTCTGCTTACCCTGAGCGGGATGAGGACGGTCGCGGCGTGAGCAGCAGCCGAGAGCCTCTAGTCCCGCCCTGTAGCGGGGGTCCCTTCTGCCAGCACTCCCCCTGGGCTCTCCGCAGCCCCCAGCCCATGTCCTCAGCAGAAAGGGGTCCCTCGGGGCCGCGGCAGGGACCGCAGCTGGGGGGGAGCCCCTGCGCCCACTGCCCAAAGCGCTGGCACCACCGAGGAAGCGGGTGGGCAAAGCCCCAGGTGCCCACCGGGGCCCCTCTCTGCATTAAGCCCTTTAAGAAGGAATCTATTAGGCGGTAATTACACACAGCCTAGAACACTAGGATTTTATTACGGCTATAAAGCACTCCACATTATAATCTGTAATTGTTGCTGTGGGGTGTTTACCGTTAGAGCAACACCTGATTTACAGCACTGCACCAGCCCGGCCCCCGGGGCGAAGGAGGCAGAGGGTCCCGCCACGTGCCGCGCTCGGTCACCGCCACTGGCGTCCCTCTGAGCAGCCGAGGCCGCGGGCTTGGCGCCACGCTGGGACCGCAGCCCGGGAGCCAAGGCGGGGGTCCTGAAGCGCATGGCTGCTCGCAGAA
>NW_009647217.1:130195-131934 GCF_000708025.1 Charadrius vociferus | reverse complement strand
GCGCGCAGAAGCACGCAGGCAGCGGGAGGAGGTGAAGCAGACCCTGGCAGGAGCTGGGGCGGCTCTCGCTCCCCGCAGGCGACGCTCGAGGGTCAGCCTTGCTCCTCGCAGCCCCGCAGTCTCCGGCCTCGCAGCCTCAGCCCTGCCGCTGAGGGGACCAGGCTCCGGGCCGCCATGGAGGACGAGGCCTCCTCACCGTCCTCACCTTCTCCGCTTGAACGGGAGCCCAGGCTGGAGCGCTGCGGCGTCGCGCTGGCTCGGCTGATGAAGTTGTAATTTCTGAAGTTCCTCCAAAATGAATATGGATGCACATCTGCCTCTGCTTAGGCGCAACAAATTGTTAGAGATTGTGTTAAATTATCCCGAAACCATGTCCACTGCGGACATCCCGACTACCCTGGGCACGGACCGGTTGCAGCCCAGAGCTGCCGGGAGACGTTCCAGCACCTGGAAGAAAGAAGTGCTGCAAAGTTTTAATTTTTCACCAGCCTTGTGCCGATAAAGTCCTCCACAGCCTCTTTCTCCTGGAGAGGAGAGGCCGTTCTCTGGGCGGCAGGAGGGCCAGGCGGCCCCGAGCCCCCTCTCCGTGTACAGGGACACGGCGCTGTCGCCGGGGGGCGGCAGTGGGGTTTGGGGCAGCGCAGGGAAACCGAGGCACGGGAAACTCCTCACGCCCCACGTGCGTGGCGGAGCGGAGCCCAGACCAGGAGCCCCATTACTCGGTGCCTTGCTCTAACCGCCAGATAACACATCTAAAATGTGTTTATTTCCATCCAGGCTGCTTTTTAATTTGATTATTTATCTCCCGTTTAGCCTTTGACAGATCAAAGGCTCGGCGGAGGGGAAGCGGAGCTGGGCTGCGCATGAAAATGAGCCTTGATACATAATTAATTAACATAAAACAGTTTCATTAGGAGATGGTGTTACATGGCTGTTTGTCTTAAAAATTTAAGCTGTGTAAAGAGCACAGGGGAAAGGCATCTCCCCGCCGGGGGAGCCCCGACCCCGGCATCGCCCGTGTCGGCCCGGCTCGCACGGCGTCCGGCCCGAGCGCGGCCCCCGCTTCCTTAATCGCGTGCGATGGCTCCTACCCTTGATTATTAATCTGTTTTTAATTCTATTAAGAGATGGCCAGGAGAAAGAGTATCAATTTTAGATTAACAAGGTTATTAGCACTTAATTATGTGAGGTGTCTTTGTAATTGAAAAGGAAAAGAGGAAGCGCCATAAATATCCCCAGCCCCTGAGCTCCTGGGGGTTTGCGGGTGGCTCTTTATTCACGAGGCTGTGGAACCATAAATATTAAATATCTTGTGGAAAAAAATTACAAGGCAGAGAGAGGATGCCCTCTGGATATTCCGGCGCCGAATGTTCTTGCATTTACAAATATTCATTAACTGGGATCCGCAAAGTTATTTCCACCAAGACTCGGCGAATGAGCAAGAGAGAGAGAGGTTATTTAAAAAAAGAGGCTAGAGTAAATATTATTAGTAATTTTTGTCTCTGCGTGTCCCTAATTATTCCATAATTAGGGAAAGTGCACATACGCATATACAATCACTAACCTACCTGTCAGTCTCGGGGATTTTCTTTCCCGCTCCCGCTGTCAGCTGTGGGATGGAGCCGCCGGGCGAAGTGCTTTTCCCCCCAAACCGAAAGGGGTCCCCCGGCGCGCCCCGCACAAAGCCCAGGACAGTTCGCACAGCCATGGGGCTCTGCCGGGCACCCGTGACTTGGAGC
>NW_009647217.1:128306-129362 GCF_000708025.1 Charadrius vociferus | reverse complement strand
GCCAGCGGGCACGGGTCCCGGGGGCAGGCGGTGTCACACACCGGGAATTAAGTTCTTAATCTTAACTAAACACATTACCGATCAGCTCATCAACAAAAATCTAATTATTATGTGTGAGGCCAAGCTTAATTGCTTGTCCTTGACATGAATAATGCACCACATAAGCCTATTAGCCAGTGTAAGCCTATTATTATTATTATCGTGCTCACTGTCAAAAGTATAAAAGTAAAACAGTCGAACAGGGGGAAAAAATAATGTTGTGCAATTAGCAGCAAAACGCCAGACAAATAAGCTCATTAATTGTTGGAGGGAGCGAGCCTCGCGGCCATCGTCCGAAACCAGGCACCGGCCCGCGCCGACCCTCGACCTCCCCCCAGACACCGCGCGGCTCCTTCGCATCGTTTGCTAATTAAATCCCACTAATGAGAAAATCAGGATGCAGGAGCCGGCTGAGCAACGCTGCCTCCTGCGCACGCACTCCTCCCGGACTTATCACTAGTCACAGGATGTTTACAATAATTTTTAATTTGCGCAATTATTAATCATTTTTCTATCTGCCTAATTTGCATAATAATTACTCTCCTCGGTGTTTGCCATGACTGTGAATGACAGTGTTTTAAATTAAATTAAGATTTTAATATTCATTTTTTTTGGTTAAAGCTAATCAAAGTTGCCGCTCCATGCCAAGACCGGGGCTGCTGCCCTTCCAGAAACACTAATAAAGAGATCCGCTTCCCGGTGTCAGTCGCTTTATCTCCATCACCCCTCTCATCCCGGAGGATCCCACAGCATTTTCCAATTGCTCTGCTGCCAGAGCTGCTCAGACGCTGCCACATCTGGGACAGGAGAGCCGCGGCACTGCGGGACGCAGAGCAAGGGCGCCGGGACAAAGCGGCATCCCTGGCTCCCCGGCCAGCAGAGGCGCCGAAGGGGGATGTGCTGCGAATGCCGCGCTGCCAGCCACGGCCCATTTTCCGCCCCTTCGCATCCCACGCTGCCTTGGCAGAGCGGCAGCCCTGGAGTCACAGCCGAAGCGCACAGCCCCCCAGCAGGGCC
>NW_009647217.1:124938-128148 GCF_000708025.1 Charadrius vociferus | reverse complement strand
CCCCTGGATGTCCCAGCCAAAGCCCACAGCCCCCGAGCAGGCCCCGCCGTCGTTCACAGGAGGTGCGAGCAGCGCAGCTCCGCGTTTACAGACCGTGCGTGCTGGCGCTCCTTCCCAGCCCCTGCGAGCTACAGGGGAAAAGCACTCCCTTTTCCTTACTGTCCCATCTTAATGTTCCCTCAGAGCCGCTTCCTACTGTCCTCTCTTCCTCCGGAGAGCCACCACCGCTGCCAGACTGCCTGCTCCAGGGCAGGACTGGGGTCTCTGGCCCGCAGGCGGCTGGCGCCGCCACCACCAAAGTGCGCGTGCTCCCGCCAAGGCCGTGGTTTGCAGGCCACCCCCCGCGGCACAGACCTACCCCAGCGAGAGCCCGGTTTCTCCACAGCGACAGCAGGCAGCGGCCCCTCAAGCCTGCTGGCACCAGCAGGCTCTGGGCAAGGCGCCAACACATCCGCAGGTCCCTCTCTGGCTAGCCCTGCTCCCGGCAGCTGGGCAGGCAGGCTTGATCCATCAGCAGAGGGCAGCTCCCCTGTCCCCTCCAAAGCTGAAGTGCCATTTTAGATCCCTCGTTTCATCAGTCCAGCTGCATCCAGATCAGCCATCCTGATACTGCTGACTTGCACCGCAGCAATAACACAGAAGGACGCGTATTCAAATGTTATAATCGCATCATCTAAGCTCTCCCACGCTGTTATTTTGTACAGGTATGTTTTACCAAGAAAATATCTGGTAGTAAACAAATCATAGATGTACTGCATAAATTCCGTATTGGAAGGAACTCTGATATGAGGTCCCTCTGGCAGCAATAAACATCTGTACCTCTATCTAAAATCTTAAAACCACAGCCTTCAAAATAAGCGGCAAGAGTAGAAGCTTTTGCTGTTTTCGGGTACTAAAAAAGCGTGGTGCTGAGTACCAGCATTTAAACGGCTTTGCCTCCCTGAGTAGCAGCTTATGTTCCCAACCCTCACGCAAGCTGCCGTCTTCTGTTGCTCTGTAAGAGCAGCACACTCTCGCCACGCAGGGTGGACAGGAAGGGCCAAGCAGCTAACCAGGGCGACAAGTCTCCCCGGTAAGGTGAATTCAGTAACTCCACAGTATTTTATTTTCACATCTCCAGAAGCACTCAGATAAGTGAGAGCAAAAGAGAGTATGTGTCAAATGTAACTCCACTCTTCAAGGCTGCAACTGCCTCAAGGTACAGGGAAAAAACCATAAAAAAAGGACCTTGGTGATAGAAGGGGAAAGTCTAACTGGAAAACACGCACGACTGAGGGGCTTTCAAGAGGCTGCAGCAAGCGGCTCCGAACTCTCACTGCTGCCTCACGCTCCAAACCAGCTTCCTGCCCGAGAGGCTGCAACACAGCCAACGTGAGCAAAGCCGTCCCGACACGGCCTTTGCGCCCACGGAAGAAATGAGACCTGCTCAGGGTGGTTTCCTTTGCTTTGGCTTTTGACTTTTTACGAAAGTAACAAACCGCAGCTCGCTCCCACAAGACGTGCAAACGACGCCTGTTCTCCGTTCTTCTCCCAGCCTCAGTCGCTGCCTGCGAGCAGCAGTCCACGGTCTACGCACTCGCAAGCGGCCACAGAAGAGTATCTGTCCCCGAAGCGCGCGGTGAAGCTCAACTGAGTACCCCACAAAGACAGGCGGGACCGTCAGTGCAGCTAGGGTCCAGTAAGCTCCCGCTTGGAGCCTGGACAGTTACCAGCAGACTTCAAAAATGGCATTAGCAAAGCACAATTTGTCTGGCAGAGTCAGCCGCAGCCGACGTCATATCCAATCCTCTTACCGGCAGGCTGACAATCATTTATCCTCCTTGCTCCCGCCTTGGAAGAAACACCACCACACAAAATCAAGTAAAAAAAGGAAAGCTGTTATTTGCAAACGTACACACAGACTCTGGGACTGCTAGAAACATAACACAGCCAATAAAAAACAGGGAAGGAAGTCCCAAGACCCTCCCGCTCCAGAGAAGACTTTGTCCTTCTATTTCTCACCCACAGCCCTCCTAGTGCTTGAGAATCACCGCAAAGAGCAATTCTGAGGACGGGCCCCGACCACTACTGAAGGCAAGGCATCTCCATGGAAACTGCTGGCTGCATTTAATACATGCTCCCTGGGACGCCAACGAGAACAACTGTATTTATTTCCACAAGTGCTTTCTCGCAAGCGGGGATTAAGGGAAGCTCTCTGCCTGGCCTCCAGCGCCAAGCCCGGCAAATCGGATCACCAGAGAGGGGTTACGCTGCGCGCTGAAGCGAGCCCCCGGGCAGCAGCGCGAGGGAAGCGCCAAGGCAGCAGCACCGTGCAGAGAGAAGGCTGGGGGGGACCGATCCGCCACGGTGAGCTACTCCGAAATAGCGGCCAGGGGAAGCAATTTAAACACCCTCCGTGTCTTTATTTCCACAAGAAATTGAGCCCCAAAGAGTCACGGGGGCTCCTGAAGACTCTGCTGTCAAACACAGCATTGCAGGTCGGTCTCTCAGCCTCTTGCAGGAGAGAGGCAGAGAGGGGCAGCAAGCGGCTTCCTGCTCAGCCAGGGCTGGGAGACGCTGAGCTCTACGAACTTCACGGCAAGCCGGTGACTCTTGAGGGCACAATAACCACACAAACTTGACAGAAGCCCTTTGGGCGCGCTGGCAAGGACACGGGGAGGATCTGGCATCAGCCCACAGGCGAATCAGCTCACAGTACTAAGGAGTTTTAGGGTACAGTTGCTCTCTGGAAGAACTCGGACACGAGTGAAACTGCAACTGAGTTCTGGAAGAGACTGACCCACTGGATGAGGTTAACTCTCCAGTGACCAAGCGTTCAGCATACTTCGACCGTGAAGGAAAACCTGAGATTTAGGACACCTGAAGACTTGCGACCCGCCCTCGGAGGACAAAGCATTTGGCATAAAACAATGAAGCATACAGTTTCTATGGTTCGTGAGAAGACAAATGAACGGACGAGAAACCACCGTCTGCAGCACCTTATGGGGAGCGCCAGAGAGCCGAGGTACTCCCGCAAGCAGCGGCCACCACACCTCTCCTCCGCGCTCAGTCACTGCGCTGCTCCAAGTAGCACTGCTGCAGTTCTCTGAGCTCGTCCTCTCTGGCTCACAGGAAAACCCTCCTTCAGCAGCTCTCCTCTAAATTCAGCCTTGCCTCTCGGAAGATGGTCCACTGGGATGCTGAATGACGAGGACAGGGCTTGGTCCAGGC
>NW_009647217.1:121842-124918 GCF_000708025.1 Charadrius vociferus | reverse complement strand
GTTCCTCACAGCTCTGGCAGTGACGGCAGGTGAACCTCTGCAGCGCCGCTTCAGGAGCGCTGCTTCGCACGGTTCTTTGTCTTGTCTACATGTCCTCAACGCTCCACTTGTACGCAAGCTCCTGAACTGCCTTCTTGTTGGCTATCCTGGCAAAACGCTGCTGCTCAAATCCATTGGACCTACAAAGTAACACCGAGAAGACCATGGGCCACCGCACAGCAGCTTTTCTGAAGCAAGGAAACTTTTTAGAGACTTGACAAGCTTTCCACTACTTTTACTCTGGCAGTTTCCACCTCGATCTGCAGTTAGCAACAGTTAGCACCTCTGAAGCTGCCCACACCCTGGCTGACAGCACCAGCCTCGCTCCCTTCTGGCCCGGACAAGCACATATTCCTCACCCGAGTATAACTTAACACACTCAACCTATCGCTGACAAATCTCACTCATCGGGTAACTGGGAATCTTTACGCTGTGAACTCTTGGAAGCAAAAGCTCATTTATTTTTACGATTATTCTAACGCACCGTTGTATCGGGAACATATACCTGTCCACACCGTCCCAGCGATGCCCAGGCCATATATTAAATCTGTTGAGTGGAGGTGCTGGTCCATTGTACCTAGGTTTTTCTAGAAACAGAAAGAGCAATAGAGCCGTTTAGTACTTCAGCACAATCACGCGGTCACATCGTCACCAACCTCAGAGGTATACACCGGCATAACGCACAGGCTGCTTAACAGCCAACTACCGCTCACAGAGGAAACTTCCAAAGACACACTTAAACAAACGGGAATGGGTTGGTTTTTAAGTCACTGGATACTGCTCTCCAAGCTAACAAATAATAGTAACGGTTACTGGTAACAAGCCAATAATAGCAAATAGCGCTGCGCTACTCCACAAATTCCAGAGAAGCAGTCCTTTAGGACTAAGCTGCTCCGGCAGTCCTAGGCTAGCCAGTGAACAGCAGCCACATTTCTACGCTGCCAGGGCCTTAAACCATGTGCTGGCGTAACTCAACATCCAAACCTTTCTTTTCTTTGTTCTCTTTGGCCTTCCTTTTTTTGATGAAGTCAGCCATGGGGTCTCCTTCTCTCTCTTGTTCTCTCAGCATTCGGTCCAGATCCTGATCATCAATGTAACGGGCCAATGGCTTCTGCATCTCTTTTATTGCATCTTCCACGTTCTGCTGCTGTTGCCTCCCCTGCGCTAGCCTGAAAACAAACACACAAACTTCTACCCCCACGCCAAGCAAGCATTTACTGTGACTTGCTCATTTTGCAGGATCGGTAACAGTTCTGAACTTCCACCGTGTGCACAGCATTCCCAACGCACACCCAGCAACGCAGGGAACACTTGAGGGGCTCTCCAAGACCCGTGGAGCACATGCTCTCCTGCTCCCAGGCTCAAACTCAACAAAGTGAGACACCGCCAACACCACTGCCGAAGCAGTACCAAAACTGGGCTAAAAAGCAGGCAGTGGAGAGTCCTAAGCTGTAGTGCGAGGCCCAAAGCCCGTGCTAGGGACCTCTGGAGAACCTTACCCTTTTCCCCATTTGGCGTATTGCTCGTCTCTCTCGGACTGCGCTTCGGCTTTCTGCCTCTGTTCCAGCCGCTCCTGCGCGAGGTCCCTCTTGCGGCCTGACTTGTCGCGGAAGACGGTCTCAGAGTGTCGGGATTCCTCTGGAGGGGGCAGATGCCTCAAGTCACGTTTTGGAACATTTTGCCATCTCCAGACAATTCAGTGACTAACTATGCCTCACTTCACCATTCCTTCCTTTTACTTGTTCGAACCTCTGAAAGAGCTTATCATCCAACACCAGTCCGGCCCACAGCTCTTGCTTTTAGCTGCTGCCCCGCACAGCCACGCTCCTACCATGAGCCCTTTGAGTATCAGTCTGCTTCTTCAGACTTGCAGCCGGGGCAGATGGAGGAAAAAAAATAAAATCTCTCACTCTCCCCATGACTTCACTGGCATTGCTTTGAAACCACCGTTTATAAATCTTTTAGTTCCAAGGCTCAGTGACCCTACCCAAGGAATCCATCCGCATGCCTAGATGCTGCGCCGCAGGGATGCTCTCCATCGGCACCCTAACACCAGGGCCCGATGCAGCATCAAGAGCCAGCTGAAAGCAGAGGAAGAGAAAGCGAGCTGGTGCTCGTGCAGTGTTTTTACACCCCTACCTTCCAAGTGCTTGTTATTTCTCTCATGCCTCCTGAGCTCCTGCTGTTCCCTCCGCAGCACATCAGCTGACACCAAGCCAGCTTTGACCCCAGATGACATCACGTTTGCCTGCAAAGCAAGCAGAAATCACATTTACTGCTAGCCGCGAGCTGTCCAACGATCCAGAGGCGTGACGAGGGGACAGCCTGAAGCCAAGAGAGACGTGTCAGCACAGCCAGCCACGTTCCAAAGCCACTTTGCTGGGCATCCTCGGGAACAACTTCCCCACACCTCCAGAAACACAGTGCACTGAGGTAGAGCTCCTCTCGCACGCCCACCTCATGTCCTTCTTATCGCAAGCAGAGGGTCTGGCACAGCTGCACACACGAGGCATATGAAATTTCTACTCCACAATTTGTAAGTCATTGGACCTTTACAGTTTTCTACCTAGAGCAAGTAATTCACAGCTTAAACAGAAAGATGAAAAGATGAAACGTCTACCTTCTTGGGAGATCCCTTAGCGTCACGGTGGCGAGGAGGCGAGAGGTCAGGTGGACTCCTCAAACTACGTTGATCCTTTGCAGCCGGCAGAGTCCGACGTGGGGGAGATAAATCAGAGTCTGAAGATTTGCTCTGATTCTGTTTGAGAGGACCACGCTTAGGGGAATCGCTGTGTACACGGTCCAGCCTACGGTCTGCATCAGAGGCATTCCGGGTACCCCTCCGTGGAGATGGAGAGTCAGAGTCATGCCTCAGGCACCTCTGAGGTGAGGCCACCGGCCTAAGCGTTTTCCTGGCTGGAGAAGCACCTGCAGTAAAGACATATACTAACTAAAAATCACAGAATTAGACGGAATTAGTTCCACAAAAGGAATAAATATGGTGGTGCACAAAGGTAACTCCTAGAAAAACCAAGAC
>NW_009647217.1:118961-121807 GCF_000708025.1 Charadrius vociferus | reverse complement strand
ACAAGAGTCAACGAATTGTTTTCCTCCTGAATTTCTTCTGCCTCGAGACTGCATTTCAACTTCATTTTCTTTTCGGACAAGTTTCAGCCTTAGGCAGCTAATTCTTAGGTTAATTCTAATCCAGCTGATGGAAAAACAGGATTACAAGCACTAGCCTTACCAACAGAACCGGCAACCTATCTGTTACTGTTCTATGACTGCAGACTACTAATCCCACACCACTCACCGCTCAGGAGCGTGCAGACACGATTGCAGAGCGGGCGGCCAGCAAAGAACAACACAGACAGAACAAACTTACGCACACTCACCTTTTGTTCTGCTCTGCTTTTTCAGACTAGGTGACCCAGTCCTCTTTCTCTGAGGCGGTGACAAATCTGGGTCAGAATTGTACCTCTTCTTCCGGGGAGGGGATAGATCCGGAGTAGACTGACGCTTCTGGCGTGATGAGGACTTGTCAGAGACACCGTGCCTGAGCTGAGATTGGTCTCTTTGGACTCCCCCCGACTGTGACTTGTCTGTGGTTTTGCAGCCCTTTTTCCCCATCGCTGAACTGACTCTCTTTGGTGAGAGGTCAGGGGAGTCATGGCGCTGTCGCCTGGGAGGTGACAGGTCTGGGGAGTCGTGGCGCTTCCGTCTTGGAGGAGAGAGGTCTGGGGAGTCGTGGCGCTGTCGCCTGGGAGGTGACAGGTCTGGGGAGTCGTGGCGCTTCCGTCTTGGGGGAGGGGGCTTGCGTCTGGTGGGTGAAAGGTCTGGGGAGTCGTGGTGCTGCCGCCTTGGGGGTGAGAGGTCTGGGGAGTCGTGGCGCTTCCGTCTTGGGGGAGAGAGGTCTGGGGAGTCGTGGCGCTTCCGTCTTGGGGGAGAGAGGTCTGGGGAGTCGTGGCGCTTCCGTCTTGGGGGAGAGAGGTCTGGGGAGTCGTGGCGCTTCCGTCTTGGGGGAGAGAGGTCTGGGGAGTCGTGGCGCTGTCGCCTGGGAGGTGACGGGTCAGGGGAGTCATGGCGCTTCCTTCTTGGCGGGGAGAGGTCTGGGGAGTCGTGGCGCTGTCGCTTGGGAGGCAAGAGGTTGAGGGAATTGTTTCTCTCTCGCCTGGGAGGGGACAGATCTGGGGAGTCATGGCGCTGTTGCCTTGGAAGCGATTTGTCTGGAGAGTCGTGCCGCAGTCTCCTTGGCGACGAGCTGTCTGGGGAGTCGTGTCGCTGTCGCCTGGGATGGGAGGAGAAGGTGACAACGAGAGTTACATTTTTTGTTTGGTTTGCTGTCTCCAGACTGGAAACAAAAACCAAGTGGGACCCCTAAAGATAGCAGCAGGAGTCAAGGATGAAAACAACTTTCTGAACTCAAATTCATACTTGACTCTGTACCTCCGTGTAGTGACCTGCATCACTAAGCCATAGACTTCCCAAAGTAGATCTCAGAAAGCCTCCGAGGCAACCAGGATCACAGGAAAGCTGTAATTTTAAAGTATCCAGGGACCCTTGCAACACTCGGACTACAAAACCCATTTTGTGCCCTTGTACAATCATGTTCTGAGGAAACACCCCATCATGTGCTCTCAGAGAGCCTGCACGCTGTGCAACTATGGAACATCCCACCAGACGCTTTCAGAAAAGAGGCATGGTGTAATACCGCCATCCTCACCACATTCCAGATTTATAGCAAGTCACCACTCAGATTTCCCTGACGCTGTCAGAGGAATGCGGGACAGCTGTTAGCCTATCATACAGAAACCCAGAGAGCATGCTGTCTGCCAGTTCCACCCCCCCAGCATAGGCTATTCAACAGTGGAAAAGGAATGCCTGCGTATGCCGCTTCTCACATTTCACAGCAAACCGCTTAGAAACTGCGGAACAAGACAGACGACACCAGCAAACAAGAGTTATCCGACAGAAGGATTTCTAGTTGGAGCCCCGTACCTCATGTTAGATCGGGCAGTTACTGAAATATCCGAACTTTGTGAGTCTTCATTCTGGTCTAAAGAAAAACAATCAGAAAGTCACCACCGTTAGGGCTTTCCACAGTTCATGATCTCTTCAGCATTTCAAGAATTTCAGTTTTTTTTAGCTAGTATTATTTTTAACTGCTCTAAACCACAACACTGCAAGTTAAACATTCAGGAAGAGAAGGTGGAAAGGCCTGGTCTCACCTCCTAAAAGTTTCCATTTAGCATTTGTTCGGAACTCCTCCATGAGCTTCACTTCATCGGGACGCTCATCAATAAATTCTGCCACCTGAAGATAAAACACCAGAGTAAACAACACATGAAAGAAAGAAAGAAAGAAAGAAAGAGAGGATTTCTACCTTTTAACACAAATAGTTCAGTATAACTGCACTGACAGGCAACTAATGCATAACCATCAGTCAGCTGCCTTCCTACAGGCAGATCTCGAAAGAACTTTTCAAAGCCGTCGCCTTCAACATCTATCTCTTTGCTGCCCAGGTTTCCAGCCCGTGCCACAAGCCACGTGCAGCGGTCAGCAGGCGCTACCAATCACATTTACTTTCTGCCTTGTCTCAAGCGGCTGTTTGGAAACGGTGAGAACCACCGCACTGGCCCTACCACATGCTTTTAGCACTTGTGAAAACGTAAATACATAAAGAGGCGGCTACTTTTATCTGCAGGGAGCTAATCGGACCAGGCAAACTCACCCACCCCTGCTGCAGACCCTACCAAAAGCCGAGGCAGCGAGAAAGGGGTTGGCAAGCGCTTCCCCAAGACAGACACGTGGCGGACCGTAAGAGGAATGGGTTTAGTTCGTGAAACCCCATCTTACATAATTCTCCACTCACCACAGGCATGTCCCCTTCGTCCTCCTCTTCCTCCTTCTCCTGGACAGCGGCAATGCTATTC
>NW_009647217.1:114102-118401 GCF_000708025.1 Charadrius vociferus | reverse complement strand
CCCCTGCCGACCCCCGCTGCCTCGGGGCTGGAGCGGCTTCCCCGGGGCAGGAGCACGCCGCGGGAATGGGAGAGGGGCTCCAGCCCCAAACGAGTCCTGGTCCCCGGAGCCGTCGGGAGAAGAGGGTGAAGGGGTCCGGCTGTGCCCAGCTACCGGCCCGAAGCTCCCTCTGACTCGTAGCCCTCTGTCTTCATGTCGTTCAGTCCCAGGTCTTCATTCTGCTCAAAAGTACGCTCGTAGCGCTCCACTTTCAGCTCCGGGTCCTCTTCCGGGGCGTACACATTCTGCAGGGCAAGATGGAGGTCTCCTTCACACCCCTCTTCTCAGTCTCAGGCACCAGCACAGGCTTTGACCCTTCGGCAGTGCCTCAGCAAGGGCGAGGGCCGGGGGGGACAATTCTTGGCCAGAGCCCAAGGGCAAGACTTGCCCATCACCCCCCAGAGGGTAGATGAGACCACCGCATTCCCAGCCCCAGGATTACACAGGGAGCAGACAGCGCTCCCGTGTTCCTTCCCACTACGCCACACTTTCCCCGGACAGGGCCTGCAGCAACCCACTCACTACCACGGCCCGAAGGGAACCTTGCCCACCAAAACACATCAGGGAAATGAAGAAGAAAATCCACCCAAACCACTCAGGAGACTTTGGGGAGTTCATCTTTCAAGTCCACAACGCTGTACCTGAAGATAGCTGTTGCCTGCAGGGTCATCCATGATGAAGTGAGCCGTGGTCTTTCCCTCTACGATCTGCGGAAAGAGAGTACATCCAGGCAGTAAGGCTCTTTCTGATCATTCAGCACGTTTGGCACCAAGACGTTCGCAGCACGCTGCAGGCAGTTCTAACACTTTCCTCAGTTAAAGACACCAATAGCTTGATAAAACAGGTGAGGCAAGTTTGGAACAGCTAGCAAAGGTAAGGCAACGCTTGCCGAGGAGTTCAGTTAAACATACTTCACAGCTGCAGTGACTGACAGTGGCGAAAACCGCATTGCGGAGCCCCGAAAATGAAGAGTGCACACACCTCTTGCAGTTTCCCAATAAACTCTTGCAGCTTTTCCGTTTTGCTGGGCGTAGAGCTGTCCCCCAGAGTGAAGGGGTTTCTCTCAACCTGGAAGAGCAGACACACTCACTCAGCCAGCCCTGAGACACCCAGCCCTCAGCCAGGCCAACCATCAATGCAGACGGTCTGAGCTCCAGCAGCCGGCAGCGCGGGACCACTCACCAGGTCTCTGATGTCTTTCAGCAGCCCTTCCAGGGTGGTGAATTTGCCCCCCAGTGCTCCCATCCCCAGCTCGAACTCCAGCTCTGGGATCTCCACGCTGCACGTCTCCGACTGCAAGGGTGAGCACGCCGTGAGTCCCTCCGGAGGGAGGGCTGGGCCCCGTGCAGCCGCCGCAGGATGCAGGGCAGGTATCCAAAGGTACTGTACCTTTAGGATATCCCTCGTCATGTCAGAAGGGTCTGTAATCCGAAGCGTAATCCTAGTGCCCTGTGCTTCGATTGCTCCTCCAGACTTCACCTAGGAACACCCAGCAGTCAGCTTCCCGGACTTTTATACTTTGATCACACCGTGATGCTTTAAGAGGGCCAGCTCTGAGGCGACGCCTAACCTGGGGACGGTGCCTTAACCCAGGGGACTTGAGCAGGTGTGGAGGTGGCTTACTCGCACCAAATGGAGCTCTTCAGGACCGAATTCTCTCCCTTCACTTGTTTAGGAAGGCAAGCCAGACCCAGCCTGACCTCGCCGCACACGCCAGCCTCCGCACAGCTCCTGTTTGGGCTGGTGCTCGTGCAGAAGCAAGGCCGCCCTGCTACGCCCAGCACAACGCACCTCAGGACACTGCCCATAGATCCAGCCTCCCCCAACAACTGTATTGCGAGGCAGAGGCCAGGGACTCTGAGAAACACCCACCCACGAAAGCAGAACAGAACACCACTCCCTCTCCCACTGCCCCCCAAAAAGGGTCAGCAGTTTTCCAACTCACCTCATTTGTCCTGTGCCCACAGGAGTCACAGTTTGTGGCCATGATAATCACTTCCTTGAAGTGTGGGATTTCTGGAGCAGACAGTCAAGGAAAACTCAAGGAAAGGAGTGTCAAAGAAGCAGCCTGCGCCCTGTCCACAGCCTCAGTCCTTCCCAAGGCATTACAAGAGCTCACCGGCAAGCTGTGAGCGGCACCGAGACAGCTCTGCACCCTGACAGGCTCTACTACAAATAATTTATTTGTGCCTTATGGGTGCAGCAGGAAGAGACCAGGGTCAGCACACAGAGTGACTCTCACCCCCACACCAGCCTCCACGCAAACCCCTGCAGAGGGCACCAATCTGCGCCCACGCCCCCACTCAAAGGATACGCACCAGCTTCATATTTGTGTTAGCTGGAGCGTTGCACTCGGGGCAGTTGGTGTTGAACTGCAGTACCTGGGTGACAGGAATGGAAAGGAGAATCAGAAAGTCCCGGCCAGCCCTGAAAGCCTGTCCTGCGTGCCAGTCACCCACGCGTGGCTCCCACTGCACCGCAAAGTCACCCACCTCATTCCTCAGGTCGTCCGCAGAATCAGCTGGCTTCTCATCCGGCTCCTCTCCCTGCAAGAGGGGACACCAGAAGCAGCATGAACTTCTGTTCTTTAATTCAGGGTCTCCCAGAGAGCGAGGGGACTGATCAGCCCTGCTCCCCCAGGCTGAGAACATGCACAGGCCCGCTGGCTGATGACAGAGCAGCAGCAGCTCCCCATTACCTCCAGTCCCAGCATGGCAGCCTGCTGGGGAGTCCTCCTGTAGTGAGTGACCACAAGAGCATCGTCCTTCTGCGGTGCGTGAGGGTTCTCCACAAAGCTGTTCCCTGAAGGATCGTCTATGATCTATGGGAGAACCAAGCCTTAGGAATCCATCCCGTGCTTCCCCCGTGCAGAAAGGGGCTGCACTCCTGCGCGTACTCACAAAGGTGAAGGAGGAATGTACTTCTTTCAGCTGCTTTAATTTACCAATGAACTCATCTATTTTACTTGCCACCTCTTCGTCCGTTGCCTGCAAAAGAGGCCACAGTTGAGACTGATGCCAGGGGCAGCCCATAGCTTAACACAATGCTGACAACAGCACAAACCAGAGAGCCCGTAACACACTTCTCATACGCAGAGCGCAACGCGAATAGGCAGAGGGTGAACAAAATACGCATTTGCCAAGCGGGCATCCCTGAGGAGCATCCCCTTGCACTGCATCTTACCCTGCGGACAGGCTGGTCCTGCTCCAGGCCCGCAACAGCTCTGTCAATTATCCCTTCAATGGTGGTAAGAACTTGGGAAGGAAAGAAAACAGAAGAGACGGCACCATTAAGTAGACCAGTGGTGCTACCCGTCCTGCCAGCTTGTATCGATCCCCGGCAGCCCCCACACATTGGCCCCGTCAAGCTTATTTGACCCAACAGGCAGGAGAGCAGTTCCTTATCCAGTGTCTACCACGCACCCACGGGCACGCCAAGGGGCGCAGGCTGTGCACCCACCTCCCTTCTGGGTGAAAGCAGGGATCTCAAAGTCCAGCTCTGGAATTCGAGCCGTGGCACAGTCAGTCTTCACCACTTCCCTGTTCATGTCCTGCACACGACAGTCGAGGGGCAGCATTAGGATCCCTGACAGGACCACGAGCCCCCAGACGCTAAGCGACCACACTGGGGAACATGACACCCACCAAAGCGGCAGCATTAGCTCCAGCAGCCCCTCTATTTGCTATCTATACGCAGGGGTGCACTGGGAACACATACGTTTTGGGCTTTAAAGGGTTACTATCAAACAAATAACACCGTTTCTCAAATGGCACAGAAGATGAACGCTTTATTGCTCAAGCAAGACCAGCTCGTGAGGGACAAAGGTGTGCACAAGGCATCTGCAAGGCAGCTGCCCGCTGCCCTGGCACACAGGCAGTACCAGTGTCACTGCTGAGGACACAGAGGGGAGCCCCCGCTCACCTGACGGGAGGTGACAGCGAGGGTGTAGCGCACACCCTGCTCCTGGATCCTACCCGCAGACTGGATCTCTGTGTTGGACCAGGAGCAGCTGTCGCAAGCAAAGGAGCTGACGATGATCTCTTTGAAGAAGGGGATCCTGGTGAGCAGGAGCCGTGTCACCCCCTGCAGCAGCGAGGGGCCTTGTGGGAACCCGAGTCCTCGGGGCACTGCCTCTCCCAGGCCCCGTATTCCTGCCAACAGCCCCCCGGGGACGGTCGTTGTCCCCAAGCCCCCCTGAACCACCCACCCTCCTCCCGCCTCCCAGCAGGCCGTGCCTACCCGCTCCTGCCCCCACCGGCA
>NW_009647217.1:110497-113559 GCF_000708025.1 Charadrius vociferus | reverse complement strand
GCGTCGAGGCGGGCGTGCAGGTCCTCCACGGCGGGCGGGCTGTCCTGCGGGTCCCCCGGGTGGGAGGGCCGGGAGGAGGAGAGCTTCAGCCTCATCTCCTCCGTCTCCTGGTCGAGGGCCCGGGTGAAGTCCTGGATCTGGAGGTACGTGTCCCTCCGGAACTCCTCCACCCGCCGCTGCACCTCCCGGGCCAGCTCCTCCGCAGGGGCCTGCTGCTGTTGGAGGCTGCCGGGGTAGAGGCTCAGCTTCGCCTTCAGCTGCTCCAGGTTCCCCTGGATCTTCTGGTGGAGGTCCCTGGCGTTCCAGGTCAGCTTTGCAGAGAGCTCCTGGATGTACTGGTTGAGCTTCTCTGGGCTGGCCTGGGTGTGAGGGACGACGTTTCTGTGCAGCTCCTCCACGTTGCGGTGGATCTCGGTCACCAGCCTGTCTGCGTAGGGCTGGAAAATGTCCTTCACCTGGTCGGTGTGGAAGGCGATCTTGTCGGCATAATGAGCCATGAACCTCTGCACCTCGTCTGCACCCTCCAGGAGCTGAGCCGTCGCCTCCCGGCTGGGCATAAGGTGCCACCGGAGCTCCCGGGCTTTCAGGGACACCTGGTCCAGGAGCTCATCTGTGAACGGCTGCAGCCGGTAGCGAAGATCTTCCAGGTGCTTGCCGACCTTGTGGTGGACTTCGTCCACGTACGGGGACAGTTTCACCCTCAGGCTCTCCAGCTCTTTCCTGATGAGTTTCCGCAGACTGTCCGAGTCGTGGTAGAGCCGGGGCTGGAGGCCTCTGTTGAGGGGCGCCAGCTTCTCCAGGAAGTTTCCCATGTAGCTGACCCCATCCTGAATACTTCCCTTCAGGTTTCTGCACGAGACAGCAGACGCGCTTTACTGAGCACCCCTGAGTGACTGCAGCATCTGAGCTCTGCCCTAACACACCCCGAATAAAAGCTGTTGACAGCCACGAGGGCCGTTCCCGTGAGCTTTTCTGTCTCGGGAAAGAGAGTGTGCTGGTGGGGCCTGGGGGAGCTTGCAGGGGCACCACAGGGGGTTACCCTGCATGGGCACTGCAGGCTGCCCCCCCCCCCAGCCCCGAGCAGCGTACTCACACGATGTCCCTGCCCAGCTTGCTGCTCTGGCCGTGCTCCAGGCCTTGTCGCTCGTCAGCTGGCTGAGTTACTCCCAGAAGCCGCTCTGTGCCGTCTCAGCCGGCGACACTGTGGGGAGGGAGGGGGGCAAATGGTTAGTTGGGCAGCTGTGGCACTGCCCACCCCCGGCTCTGCCCGCTCCTGCTGCTGCCGGTCATTCCCCAGTGAGCTGCACTTGGCACCCACCGGGTAAGGTGGCCAGGAGGGTGAGGAGAAGCGCAGCCTTCAGAGGCATGGTCCGCCCGGCCAGCACGCCGCTGTGCTGCGGAGAGAGACAGAGAAGGGGCACGTTAGCTCACGCCATGGCGCGTGTCTCCTCTCTGAGCACCTGAGGCTCGGCGGGCCCTGTGCTTCACGCCCCCCCTCGCTGCTTTCCACCAGGACCTCCCTCCTGGGGTCCCCAGGAACACAACCAACACGCACATGAAATGCCACCTGGTTCCTCTGGCCAGACAAAGTTCAACCACCTGGCTCCTGGTCGCCTCCCGTGTCCCTGCTGCAGGGAGCTGGCCCGCGGCTCCCTTTATATAGGCCCAGCGGGAGGCAGAGGAGCGCAGGCGATAAGGCGCATCTGCAGGGGTAGGCTGTTTGGACCTCACTCCGTGTAAACACAACGTGGAGGTCCGCGGACGTTCCTGAGAGGTGACGTGGGGGCCGGTCATCTGACTGCCTGCCGTCCCTTCGCCTGCCCCACACCACTCCCATCCCACCGCCCTGGCTGGCCTGACCTCGCTGCAGCCGCGGGCAGCCTTAACCCCCTCGGTGCTGCGAGGCTGCGCTGCCCTGCCTCTCCCCGAGTGTCTCCCGGGCAGAGATCTCACGCCGGAGCTGCCCAAATGCCGGCCAGCCACCATCCCCCTGGATCAGCCCTTGTTTTCCCAGCGATAAGGGAGCCCTCGCTGCTTGCTCTGCAGGTTTCTCGGGATGAGGCTGACCCTGCCCTTGCCGCCGACCTTTGCGTCGCAGAGCAAACGGTGGGTGGGAGCTGCCAGGGAGGCGGGGGGTGCAGAGCAGCAGGACGGGGATGGGGACGGGGACACTAGCTGCAGCTTACCTTCTGGTTGCTCCTGGCGCAGGGGCTCGCAGCCCAAACCAGGGCAAAGGGAGCCCGGACCTCCGGGATGGGGCCAGGGTGGGTGCGGGAGGACAAGCCTGGCTCAGGCAGTGCCAGGGAAGGGTGAAATGAGCGCAGTGGCCGTGTCTGCAGCCCGGGCAAGAGAAGACGCCTTCCACATGGGCTGCCTGCTTGCACGCTGCCAGCTGCACGGCCCCATTTCCCACTGGGATACCAAACCCGCCACGTTTTGAGGTATTTCCTCCGCAAGTTGCCTTTCCCCCGGGGAAAAAAAAAGGCAACGTTTTCAGCTCGGTTCTCATCCCCGTGCAAAGTACCAGCTGCTGACACCAGGCTTTTAAATCAGGAGAGCGCTGCAATGTTTGCACTGAAGCAACCCAGCAAACAGGGACCCACTGGGACCGATGTCTCCCCGGCGGGGCTGGGCTGGGTGGTCGGGGTGCGGGGCTGGGGGGCAAAGTCCAGCACACCGCAGGGATGAAACTCCAAGCAGTCGCCAACACTCCTCTGGCACCAAAGTCCACTCTGCTCCCTGGCCCGTGGGGACGCGCAGGGTTGCCCTGAACATCCCTCCTGCTGCTGCAGCCCATGCGGGAAATCGCTCCATCCGTGGGAGCAGTCCTTGCAGGGCGCCCACCAGCAGAGCGGCTCGGGGTGCTCGCTGTGGCCCAAAGTCCCCTTTTCTTCTCCCTGAGCCAGGAATCTTCTGGGGAGAAGGGCCCTCTCCCCACCAGCCCGAGCCCCGCTGCATCTGGGCACGGTCCCTGCAGGGCCGTGGGGTGGGGGGATGAGGTGTCCACCACCCACCCAGCGCGGCCTGCAGGGACCTGTCGCCCGTGGCAGCAGGTAGGCAAC
>NW_009647217.1:110046-110446 GCF_000708025.1 Charadrius vociferus | reverse complement strand
CTGCCCAGGTGCGGTGGCGCCCCGGTGCGGCCCCGTCCTTGGCCCTGACCCCACGCTGGCTGATGGGCTCACCCCGCTGCAACCGCCTCCAGCCCCTGTGCAGCACCTGCAGCCCTGTGCTGGGGACGGAGACCCCCACCCGCCTGGCCCCATCTCTGTTTCCTCTCCCAGGTGCCCTGGGCCCCCAGTTTGGGGGTGATGCTCTCCCCTCGGAGCAGCCGGACCGGGTGCCCCACGTTGCCCGTCCCAGGGCAGGTCAGCGGGTTGCGGTGGAGAAGGAGGGACACAGACCAGCACGTGCATCAAAAGGGGACAGTTTATTTCTGCGGCGGCCATGAACGCTCCTGTTGTGGGGGGACAGCCAGCCAGCTCGCGCCTCCTCCCTGTGGCACTCGGAGTG
>NW_009647217.1:104667-105567 GCF_000708025.1 Charadrius vociferus | reverse complement strand
GGCCACGCTCTTCTGGAGGTCGTCCAGGAGGGTGATGAAGCGGGCCTTGAGGTTCTCGGCGTAGGGGGTGAGGCGCTCCTTGAAGTCCTGCACCAGGGGCGTCACCTTCTCGCGCAGGTTGCTGAGCTGCTCCACCACTTTGGCCTGGTACTCGGCGGCCTGGGGGATGCCCTTCTCCCGGATCTCCTCCAGCTTCTGGCTCAGCTTCTGCCGCAGCTCGTCGCTGTAGGGCGCCAGGTTCTTGCGCAGCTCCTCCACGTGCCCGCGCAGGCGGTCCCGCGCCTCCTCAGCCACCGGGGTCAGCCTCTCCTGCATCAGCTCCACCTTCTGCTTGGTGAGCTCCTTCAGCTCCTGGGCCACAGGAGCCAGGCGCTGGCGGTACTGCTCCAGCTCCTCCGTCCACTTGGCAGAGAACTGGTCCAGGAAGGGCCGGATCTTCTGTTTCACCTCCTCCAGGTCCTTGGTCAGCTCCTGGCGCAGGGCTTCCGTGTCCTTCAGCCACATCTCCCGCACCTCTTTGTAGTAGGGGGCCATGTCCTCCCGCAGCTTGGCGGCGGCTGCGCCCAGCGTGTCCAGGTTGTCGGCCAGTTTCAGGCTGCGGGGAGAGGAGGGAGGTCACCCACGGTGCCCGGGGACGCCCCACCGCGCCCTCGCCACACGCTTGCCCACTTACTCAAGCTGTTTGCCCACAGCGGAGGACTCGAACTGGGCGATGGCATCCTTGCCGCTGGCCTTCACCGTCTCCAGGTACACTTCCACCATGTCCTTGAGGCGGTCCAGGGGCGCCTGGGGCTCATCATGCTGCCAGAAGTAGCGGGCCTGGGTGCCTGCGGGGAGAGCCCGGCGCGCTCAGGACAGACTGCCCGGCAGGACAGCGGCGGGGACGGCTCCAGCACTGCC
>NW_009647217.1:101014-103207 GCF_000708025.1 Charadrius vociferus | reverse complement strand
GGGCCACATCGGTGCTGTAGCATGCCGGAGGCACAGCTCCCTTCCCTCGCCTCTGCTCCCCGGCCTCATGCCTCATGCGTTCCCCCCGGGAGCTGCCCTGCTCCTGGGAACTTCCCGGGTTTTGGAAGGAGATGCTCGACAACATGGGTTGGATGCGCACCACCGCATTCCCCTGCCCACGGGGGACGGGGACGGACACAGCTGACACAGCCCGTCCAAGGCTGCATCCTCCTGGAGGGGCAGAGCTGGGCAGGCAGGGAGCTCTGCAGCCCCCCCGGGGGGCTCCCGCAGCCCCTCAGCTCCCAGGGAAGGAAGCAGCAGCCATCCCCGCCTGGCAGCAGGTAAGGAGGAGATGGGGAACCCTCGGCAGCGGGTCTGGCAGAGCGAAACCCACCGCGGCAGCACACGCATCCTCCGCATGATGAGTCAGACTGGGCCCAGCTCTGGTGGGGGATGTCCTACCGCTGCGCGGGGGCTTCGGGAAACCCTGTCAAACCGTGCCTCTGCAGAGGAGGTGACGGCTCTGGGGACGGATCGAGGACACAGCAGTTCCGGAGCGGGCCGGGAGCGAGCGCGGCCGCGCTGCCGCACCTTGAGCTTTCGCCCCCGGCCGCCCCGAGCGCCTGGGCTGTTCCGCCTCCGCGGCGGGCGTTGAGCAACAAGGCAAACAGGAGACCAGGGAAGATCATAATCATGGTTTTATTTGTCATGATCCCACTGTCCAACTAATTGACTAGTTGCAAGTGACCCACAAAAAATGGACTGAAGATTTACTGAAACTTTTTTAGTCCAACATAAATGAGGAAGAAAAAAAAATACTTCTGACATTTCCAAAAAACAGAAATAATAGCAAAGTATATTAATATACATTCAACATATACTGCGCGTATTGATTACTACAATACAAAGCAATGATAAAAAAAGTGTGATACTGCGAAATGGCACGGTTAAGCGAGTCCCTGCTGTTTCGGATGCTGTCTGTGGGGTGGCCGTCGACTCTCCCAGAAATACAGTGTCATGTAAACAAAAGGAAAACAAACCAAAGGTACAGAGCGAAAGGCTTTCATCAGTGTTCCCCGCTCAGGCCCGGCAAGCCCCGCCGGGCTCCCGCGTCCCCCCGGGCCTGCAGCTGCCGGGGCAGGACACGCAAGCGGAGGGCGGCGCTCCGGCCGAGCCGCCTGGCACCGGGACGCCGGCAGAAGCGCCAGCCTGGGCGATGCCGCTCAGCAGCCGCGGAGTTTCTCTCCTCTGCGGTTCTCGGGACGGCAGAGCCGGCCAGCGTTCTTTTCCCAGGGCAGGGGAGAAGGGGGGGCCGGGAAGAGGCGTGGGGACGGATAGCAAAGTCACCTCTGCCGTGCTGGTTTCACACTTCCTTCTGTGCAAATGCAGGAGGGCTGGGTCGGTTTTTCCTTTTTTTAAAAAATACTCCAGAAAAGTGTCAGTAAGAAGAATTTGAGCTGTAGCTTGTAAAGTCCCAAAGGCAATGATGACACCAAGTGCTCCCGAGCCCCGGCTGGGACGGGGCGTCACGCTCTATCCGTCAAGGAAAGGATGGAAAGGAGGACAAAGAAGGGATCTACGCACGTCTGAACTGTATAAAGGAGAATACCACTGTCGCCACTGGCACGAGAGAGAAAACCAGTCACAAGTACAATGTCATTAAAAGAAATAAAATACTTTGAACAAAAGGTGCAAGTCACAATTCATATAGAACAGAATCTAGTTAAAAATTTCTCTCAAACAGAAATTCCTTTTGCCTTTTATTAATAACAATAATAATAAAACAACATTTACCAAAAAACAATTCCTACATGATCAGGAGGAGAAGCCAAGAAAACAAAGAAAAATCTGTCTTCCCTACCTCAAGCCAGGAAAAAGAAAAAAAACCCCAAGTCGGATGCGGATTTGAAAAGAAAAGGTTAGAAGGGGGCGGGGAAGAGGTGATCCTTTCAGCACACTGAGAGACAGAGAAGGAACGAAAGCAGACAAGGATGAGACGAGAAGCGTATTGCACCAGGGGCGGCTGTTCCCCGCCGGCCGGCCGGTCGGTCGGAGCCCCGGGCTGGGACGCGCCGTCTGGGAGGGCCACGGCCGGGCTGGCACCATCCTCGCCCCCCGCCAGCGCTGCCCGGCTCGGCCGCCGCCGGCCCCTCCCCAGTGCAAAGGGATCAAGAGTGGAAGGGCCGCATGGCC
>NW_009647217.1:100524-100933 GCF_000708025.1 Charadrius vociferus | reverse complement strand
CCGGGACCCGCCTGGCCCTGGTCACTCAAAGCCCACAAAACCAGACTCAGTGCTCGGGCTCCGTGAATCCTCTGCCGGCGTGCAGGACCCAGGTTCTCTGGTTATTTCGGTGATAGCTGGAGTTACAGGCAAATATGGCAAAACGTAAAGAAACCAAAGGAACAACACACTGGATGAACTGATTATGAGGAAAGGGGCCATGGTATTCCAGTTAGTCAGAAATACTACGGCAATTTGGCGCAATGCTGCTAGATACTGTTGGTTTAAAATGGACCTTTTCGTTTCAAAGCTGTACAGAAAACCTGCAAGAGAGAGAAGAAGCGGAGACGTTAGGAGACACCAGAGAGTGGCAACTCTGCTTCCGCAGCCCTCCACCGCGCTCCCAGCCCAGACCCACAAGCTACGCCCC
>NW_009647217.1:94957-100480 GCF_000708025.1 Charadrius vociferus | reverse complement strand
GGCGTGGAGGGGGGAGTGCTGTCCCTGAACGCACGGGGGGACAGCGGACAGCCACCAGGGTGCAAGCTCAGAGCTGACGGCCTCTCCCCCAGCCCCCCCCCTCGGAGCAAGGGGACAAGGAAGGGGACGCACACGCAGGTCAGGCCAACAGGCCTTCGGCTCTGCCGTCGGGGCAACCCCAGGTGTGCAGCTGGGAAGAGAAGGACACCGGAGTACTCACTCCCTCCTGGTTACACCCCTGCCTGCTCCATCCCAAAGGGCACCTCCGGGTGCTTGTAGCTCAGTAGGACGTCTGTAATACATGTCGATGGGTAACAGGAGGTGTTTAGATGCTGGTTGCCATCACCTAGGTTGGGATGCTCTTGACCTTCCAAACTCTCCCCACATTCTGTAAGGGCAAGGAACACCACCAGAGCTCACACGAGGAACAGTACGGAGTCACAGCTGCAGCGCGGGGATCAGGCCAGCGGCTGCCACGGCCCACAGGGTCACTGCAGAGGCAAAGCTGCCCCGTGTTTCGCCAGGAGGCCTGTATCGCTGCTGCCACCCGCCCAGGCTCTGCCGACAGCAGCACCCGCGGAGCTGCGCCACATCAGCACACGCTCCCCCACAGCCCACGCGCCCCCCCACTCCCCGCAGGCACTGCTCGCCGGCAGCAAAAGTGCCTTTGCAACGCAGGCCGCGTGGTGGTCTTCTCAGCTCCTGAGCCAGACCTCCAGCAGCATTCCATGCCCTCCGTGCCACGTCCCTGCAGCTCGGCCAGCTCCTTACCCTCGCTCTCCCTGTCGCGCAGCTGCTGACTGGCCATCAGCGACGACTGGCTGAGGACGGCATCGGACATCCGAGCAGAGCTTAGTGCTTTGCCTGCCATTAAACTCATTCCAGGCAAGTTATCTAACTGCACCTGCGGAGACACAGCGGACACAGGTCAAGGGGGCCTTGGGCCGAGGCACCCCGCTGCTCCCCCGGCTCTCTGACAGGCTGCCTGGGGGCTGCTGCAAGCCTTCAGCGAGGCTTTCTGAGTACAAGTAAGAAGCGTATGTACGCGGGGCACAGCTTCGGCACAGCTGCTGTCCCCTCAAGGCAGGAGAATGGACCGGACAGTCCAAGTCCCTTCCAGACTACGCCGAACTAACTAGGGAAGCGCCCTTCTCATTGGAGCAGAAGGGAGCTGTAGCAAAGAATGCATCGAAACTTGGGCGGGACGGTTCCCGGCGGCCCAAGCCACAGGGGAAGCGGAGCAGCCACCCTCCCTCTGCCCTCGGTGAAGGGCTGGGCTGCCGTGGCCAGCTTGTTCAGCAGCACAGCCGAACCAAAAGCCGGGCTCTGTGTGCCTGCTAAGCCCTCCATGGCCACAGCCAGGGCTTCGGCCACAGCCCAGACGGCTTCATCACAACAACTTTGGGGGAAAAAGAAGAGATGCCGTAGCTACAGCAGCCACCCCTGGTCTCTGCTTAAAAGTCTGCGGTATTAAGCAAACTGGACGTAGTAAGCGAAGCATCCCACAGCTTTTCACTCCCAGCAGCCCTGCAGAGCAAGGCGCTGCCTTTCCTATACGACACCTCGTACGTAACCCCACACGTCAAGGAAGCTCTGCGCTGCCTTAAGCCCTGCCGGGCACAGGCCTCTTCAAACCTACGTAGGCATCATCACTGTTCTGGATGGTGTGATGTCTCTGCAGGGTCCTGGGCCGCGGGTGCTCGCTGGAGGCGGGTCGCGCAGGGTAGCCCAGTCCGTTGTGGTCAGGCACCTGCATCGCTTGGCCGGGGGAACTCCTGTCCATACAGTTCCCTACGATGGACTCTTGAAAATCAGACAAGACAGAAAACCGACAGATTAGTACAAGGAAGCTGCAGCGCTCAGCGATGCGCGCCACCTCGGAACTGTGGGTCTGAGACCTGACGGCACGAACACACACTCCTCGCTGGTGGAGCAGCGCGCTGCTGACTGGGGGGAAAGGGACCACCGGCTGCTCCCGTTGAAGTGATGCAGCACCAGGGCCCCCCAGACGGCACTTGGGAAGGCCTCCCCTCCCAAAGATCTCGATGCTAGCTGCCTCCAGTCAGGTCTACAAAAGCAGCCTAAAACCGGAGGGACAGGGGCAGGAGCACCGCAGCACAGGAACGGAACCAGACCCGGACCCTTTCTGACCACCTCCCGGCGCTGCCACCTTCCCCCCCAGCTCGCCCTCCTCCCCGCATTGTCCGCAGCGTTACACAAGAGCGGAGGGAGAAGCGTCTCCCCAGCCTCCAACACAGGATGTTCTAGCAGGGCCCCTTGGCAATTGTAAGCAACATAATCTTGCTGGAAGAGTTGGCCAGGATGTTCGTTTTTATCAGATGACTTCTCCCTACCCTCCTACAATCTGGCTGCAGGAGCACACGAGTGAGTGTTCTGCCTGGCAAAGTCCATCTGCACTGCAAGCTCTTATGACCGAGGGTAAAGGCTACATTCCTATCAAGCAAAACCTCTCGTCATCGAGTACATGATGTTTTGAATAAAGTCCTGAGGTATGGAGAAGCCTATCGTCGGGCCCGAAGCACGTAAACAGCTCGCTCTCAGCGAGCAGTCCTGCGGAGCACAAACATGCGGACGTGGCCACGAGCACTAGGGAGCTGCCCTGAAGTGACGCAGCTGCAGGTAGATTCCCCAGCCAGAACTATCGCTTTTGCAGGGGGAAGCGATCTGCTGCTGTGCTGGGACACCACACCTCCTGGCTGGGACTGCAACTGCGAGATGCCAGAAAGATGCTCTCCAAAGAGACCTGTCCCTAAAGTTACCCAGAGCCCAACAACACCCCGGCCCAGGCCCAGCCTGCTGCCCGAGCTCTCTGCGCCGCTCGTGGGCACGCGAAGCAGGGCCAGCACGCAGCCCCGACCGCCCTTCCTCCCTCACAGACACGGCGGTCCTGCCGGAACGCCGGCCCGGGGCAGTCGGAGACGCAGCCAGCCTCCCCCTTCCTTTGCACAACCGTGGGGTTACACGCGGTTAAGTCAGCTTTCCCGGAAAAGCAAGAAGGAAAACATGAGGTAACAGATGTTGGCGGAGCAGTGCCACCCACACACCGCTCAGGACGCCGCTCCAACTGTGGGAACGGTTGTTTGGGCCGGCAGCCTGCTTCTCCGGCTCCACAAACAGAAGTGCTCCCGCAGCCAGGCCCAGCAGCACGCCCCGTCCCCAGCCCCCGCGCTGCAGGTGACGAAGCACGGGGGAACGAGTCCCCGGCCCGGAACAGCCCTGACCCAGAAGACAACCCCACGCTTCCCGTTGCCAGCACAGCACCTCTGGGGACGCAGCTCAGGCCGCAGGGGCAGGACGGCCTGAATTCAGGCTCCTTTCCTCGCCCCAACCCAGCCTGCTCCAGCAGCAGGAGAGCCTTTCATCCCCACATCCATAGGGGACGGGGCTCCTGCGCCAGGCGGCCTTTGTGTCGGCGCGGCATGTGACACTGGCACCGCGGGCAGGGCCACCGCCGCCAGCTCAGCTCCTTCAGTGCCGAGGCAAGGCAGGTTTCCCATGGGCAGTATTCCCAGCCCTGTGACGGCTAGGTTGGAGCAAAACTGGAGCGGAGCCGTTCACAGGCGGTTTAGTCACATCCTAAACACAGACTCGGTCCACACTCTCACGGTCTCCGGCTGCCATCTCCGGCAGATGCTCAGCAGACAAGGCAGAGCTTTTCCATCAGGGTCAACGCGCTCCCTTGGAAGGCACAAATACTCCCAAGCCACGGCAAAGTTACATCCCACTCTAGGGAAGACACATTTGGCGAGCTGGGGCAGAAGAGAAGACGCTCCCCCTCTCAGGAGAGGCTGTGGCCTCGTAACACAGTACAGGGAAAATAACGGGCAAGCCCAGGGCCGTGGCTGAGAAAGGCCAGCCATCGGCACCAGGGCTCAGGGAGAGAAGCCGTGCTGGGCCAGGGCAAGTCTCCCCGGTCACCCCTCGGTGGCGGGCACAGCGCACCCGGCAACGCTGGGGCGAGCTACACGCGAGCGAAACGCCAGCGTGCCGGTGGCTGGTGCGCTGCGGCTTTATAGGATTGAATTGTAGGTAAGGGTACCCGGGCTGCTCAGATGTCGACTCCACCTGGAAGTGAAGGAGCACAGGCCTGATTCCAAGTGGGTTATTGAAGCCAGGAGGAAAACAGCGCGAGCGGTTGCATCTCAGAACATAGTTTACTACGTGAGCCTTCCAAAGAGCCCTGTCAGAAGGGCTTACACAATACTATTTGTAAACATTTACTTGCTTTTACTCATTTACGAAGTCTTGTAGTCTAAAGTCCTTTTCCCTTGTGTAACCGGTTCTAGCACCATCAGTATCGGGGCAGAAGCTTAGCTTCCGACTTCATTAAATCTCATCATTTGTCTAACGGTCTACAGCATTAAGATGCAAACCCGTGATTCGGCACAAAACGCACCTCCGCAGCTTCCAACCTCTGCTTAATCTGGGGCCGTTCTTCCCTCTCGTGCTTCAAGCTCCATGGGGAAACTGGGGTCCGAGAGCAAACAGGACGGTAACCCAAAATGTAAGAGGCCTTCGGAACAGCCATGCCTTGTCCCCGCTCCCCGCCCACACTCTGGGGGGCCAGGGCTTGGCGTGCCCGCTCTGCCCTCCGAGCCACTCTGTTCCAACCCAGTACTTTCCCAACAAACCCGTGCTGTGTCCCCAAACAAAGCCGTGCCTCCTGTGCCCAGGACACTGCTCCTCCGCAGCGAGGTCCTCTTGTGCCAAGGGCAAACTGATGGCTTCAGACCAGCACAACTCAGCCCTGCAGTGAATACTGATCCACCCAGCTCAGCCTGGAAAGCTTCTCTTCAAAGCCTTCTTAGCAAGGGGCTAGGGTGGCGTTTTCCATACAGAGGAGGCCTGTAATTACAGCTCAGGCAGGAATTTCTCCTACAGCGCACCGCTGCCAATGCAGCCACTAAGGAGCAAAGGCGCAACTCCTTCCAACTAGCAGAAAAGGTCTTCAGATGCTAACGGCAAGTTTAAACTCCTTCTCTCCAGAATCGACTCCTAGTCCAAGCAGGGCTGGAGTCTTGCTGCTGCTTCCCAAAGCGCCAGAGAAGCTGCTGCAAGGCGGCCTTCGCCACAAGACGTTTGCCACCACTCTTACTGCGCACGTTCGTGGCAGCTTTAGCAGCGCCTGGACTCAAAGGTCTGTTCGTGAGAGAAGGAGCAGACCACTACAGTGAGGGGTATGCTAGTACCTTAACTGTTTCTAGCCCGTTGTTTCCACGGGATGGGGAACGTCACCACCAAGAGTAAGTCGGTCAACAGCGCACAGCACCCCTGAAAAGATGGCGGTACTCTGGGACCTGGTCTTTACCTGCCTGCAGAAGTAGGTCAAATTCCAAAGAGAAGCAGCCGGTCGGGTTCCCTTCTTACTTAACGTTGTTTATTACGGAGACTCTGCCTGCAATTTACTTAAGGCCACAAAAGCCAAAAAGAATCTGGGTAATTCCGCGCTATGCAAAATATGGCACGCAACCCTTGCCGTGCTGGGCAGAGGCGGTGTCCTCC
>NW_009647217.1:86513-94733 GCF_000708025.1 Charadrius vociferus | reverse complement strand
CTGCTGGGCACCTTATTCCTACTGAATCCGGCAGCGGACTGATGTCTGTATTGATGCGTCCCCAACTCCTGCGCGTGATTAGCAGTTCCTAGCAAAGATTCTGGGTCCCCGTGCCCTCCTGCATTTACGAGCAGAGGGGTCTCCTGGCAACCTTTGGTCAATGTGTTTGAACTCTTACTGTCTGGAAAGCTGTCCCTGGCACCCTCGCACGCACAGTCCTCCTCCATGCTCTCCGAATGGAACAGGGCTGGCTGGTGTACGTATCCGTGCGGCGGCACTGACGCAGGTACCTGCTGGATACATTCTTGCGCCCTGATTTTTAAGAGATGCTGGGGGCTGTTCTGTGGGTGGTACGTGTCAGCACTCTGATAAGGCAAAGACAACGACTGGCGCTCCGAGAGGTTCTGTCCCACGCTGGTGCCCATATTCCCAGCATCCCCTTGACTCATATGCCTGAACAACTCTTGAAATCCTTGCTGCTGCTGCTGCTGCTGCCGCCGTTTGATGAGCTGTGCAAATTCCGCCTGGGGCAGCCGCATGTCCGTGTGCCCCGTGAGCGAGTGCCGGGGAGAAAGCAGTCCCTGGAGGATGTGCGGTACCTGCTGGTGTCGGCTGTAGTCGGGAGGCGTTGGGGACAACAGTGCTTGCTGTAGTGCTGACGCAGTGTAGTGCTGCTGTTGCTGATGTGCATTTTGAGGGAAACTGGGATACTGGTCGAGCTGCGGGACTTTCAGAGCTTGCTGAGCTGGAGGAAACCCAACTCCTCCCGACGGGCTGTAGCTGCTGGGGGAAACGCGAGGCTGCTCCGGGAACAGGTGGGGGTGTAAGTGCACCTGGTCGTAGTTGGCGGGGGGATACCTGTTCACGTTCAGACTGCAAACAACGGAAAAGAACAAGTGACTGCACTGCAGCAGCTCCGCTTCAGCTCGCCAGGCTGCCTTCTCTGGTCGGGAGGCAGAGCGAGCTGCTCCCGGGCAGGAGGAGCTCCCCAAGCCGCGAGAGACAGCAGCCCTGCAGGCTCCCAGAGCCCTGACCTGGCTCAGGAACCGCTGCCCAGGGCGGGGAGGCAGCTCGCTCCCCGAAACCGGTGCGGCGCAGCCTCGGGCTGCCATGGAAACCGCGTCGCGGCCTGAGACATCTGCCCCCACCTCTTCCTCCCTACTCCCGGCTCGGGGAAGCGGTGCGGAGGCGGCCGGCGGCCTTACCTGTGCGACTCGGCGCTGTCGGCGCTGAGCTGCTTGGAGAGCTGCCTGTGGCCGTAGGTGAGGGAGGCCATCAGGTTAGCACGGTGCTGCATCTGGATCTGGCTGGCGCTGGGGCTGATGGGCATGCCCCGCGCGTGGGAGGACATGCCCTGCCCGGCCACAGAGGCCCCTTGCAGGAGGTTGTTGCTGACCATGTCGCCGGGCTCCTGCACTTGGATAGTGACCTGCTGAGGCTGCGACTGCTGCTGCAGGCCCAGGCACGTCAGCCCCATGTTTGGGGGAGGGGAACAGTTACCGGACTGCGGGAAGATTGTGTTGTGGGACGGCATCCCTTGGAACTGGGACTGGGAGGCGGCACCTACAAGGAACGACGACCCTCAGCACCCGCGCCAGCCTGCCGCAAGGCTCGGGAGCGAGAGCTGCCCCGCGCAGGAGATGCTGCTCTTTTGGGCCACACTGGGAGTCCCAGTACGAGTCTGTGGGTGGCGAGAGGAGCGCTACTCCCGACCGCTCCATCGCGCAAAGGTCACAGCTAGAGCCCCGTGCACAGAAAGCGAAAGAAAGCGGAGCTGACGGTGATTTGCATAAACCCGAGAATATCAGCCCTTCCTCCCCACCCCCGGGAGCGATAAGTAAGGATCTTATGACAAGAAACCCAACAGCACATTCCAGCTGGCAGCTCCTCGCAAGCTCTCGATAACACCAGCCCTTGCTGCCAGATGGAGAATCTTTTACATCATCAGCAAGCCGCGCAAGGACTAGGCCGCAGGGGGGAAGCGAAGCCCCCGGCACCCCCCCACGCTGTTTTCCCCGGAGGTTTGGTAGGACCATACAGTTCCGCCAAGTGGCCCGCCCAGAGGAGCGCAGATGGCTCGGTAAACTGTCAGCGCTTACCGTGGGGCTGGAGGACGCTGCTGCTCACAGGAGGTGGGCTGCTGTTTGGTTGCCTGAAGAGATGGTTATTAGGGTGGTTCGGGGGCGGGCTGGACGGCTGAATCCGTAACCTACGCAGGGAAACGAGCACCTTTTCATCACGCCTGCTCCTCATGAAGATGCCTTTTCAACTGTGAGAGCTGACGCCAAATGCTGCGTTTCTCTCCTTTTAACTCAACACCATAAAGCCCTTGTTCGGGATCCCAAGTTTCTTCCGGCTTGGCTTCTCTTCTGAGAGCCGCCTGACTGGCCCAAGTCACACAGGCAGCGAGCATAACCCGGTGGCTACAACAGAAACCCAGGGACAGGGACACCGCAGGCTGGCCTCCTGACTCACTGCGGCCGGTGAGAAACCTTCCTTTCTCCTTTCCGTAACTCAGCCTGCCTCGTCTACAAGCGAGGGCGCTGATGCCAAGGACGGTTACCTAACCAAAAGCCCGAAAAGGTGAGAGACGTCTAGCAGCAGCTCCGAGTAGAAAGCCTGAGCGAAACCGGCTACTGAAGCTAAGGCATTTTCAAGCCGGTCAAAAGGCAGAACTGTCAATCATCTGTCCAAAGCAGGTTTGTGCCTTTGAATCGTGTTTCTCTGCTTCTACAAAGTCCTTCAGACAGAATCCAGCTAAAAGGAGCAGGCACGTTCACCTGGCCCTGGCCCTACACGTCCAACCCGGCCCTGGACTCTTAAGTGCGTCAGCTCATCCCTGGGCTTGAGTAAGAGTAAAACCCATTCCCCAGAGCTTTACTAAGGCAATTTCGTTACCTCTGAAGCTGGTGAGTGAGCAGAGCTGGCTGGTTTTCACACGGAGCTTGCAAGGGTGGAGATGGCTGGGGCGGCCGGATACAATCCTGAACCAGGCACCAGAAAACAAGAAGCGTTTGCGATAAGTCACGTCTCAACCAGTAAATTTAGAAACGTTGATTGGTGAAGTAGGACATATCCAGATTCACCAAACATTCAATCCCTGACTGCAGCTCTGGCTACCGCAGCAGCTGTGCCAACATCACTGCTGCAGTCCTTCAGGCTCCTTACGGCAAGCCGAGCAGTCCACCCTCCTCAATCCCACCAGGACCCGCTCAGTAGCTGTATCTGCAGCAGCGCAGGAAAACACAGCTAAGGCTTCACGAGGGCTGGCTCAGGCCCCAGTACCTGAATCTGCTGATGAAGAATCTGATGGTGCTGCTCCTGCTGGTACAGCATGTGCTGCTGCTGCGTCTTCTCCAGCGTCCTCTCGTCCATGTGCCCGCCATACATCTTCTGAAGCTGCTCGCACTCCTGTAACGAATCCAACACACCCTCTAAGTGACCTTTCTGTGCACGGCACAGCTGCTGTGCAGAGAGGCGCGCTCTGCAGCCTACCCACCTGAAAGAGCCAGCAAAGAAAACCTAATCCATTTAATTGGACCGAATCGGGCGTGTAATAACACAGCTAGCTCAAGCCTTAGACAACAGAAGAGAAACAGATACACGTGACACCAAGTTGGTACCATTGCGTTCCCTTAAAAACGCAAGCACAGAGCCCTGGTAATGGTAACTTCAAGGCGAAAAGAGCATCTCGTATTTCCACCGCGTTGCAAGGTGAAAGTCCTGTGCTGGGGCCAAATCCCACTCGAGTCATTGATAAGACGTGCGCTGGCTGCGTAGGGCATAGCATACAATACACTCCAAAGTCTGACGGTAGGAACTGCCCTTTTCCCCGGGACACCCTGGAACAGCCCCAAAACTTTGCTGCCACAGAAAACATAGGAGAGCAGGAGCCGCAGTCTGGCAGCGCTGGTGGGACCTGTCAGGGCGGGCAGTGTGGGCACAGCAGTGGTTTGCTCCCCAGAAAGAGTGGGGTGGAAGCCCCCGAGGTTCCCAGCGCAGCAGCTTAGAGGACGCTCAGCAGGGTTGCTGCAGATGTACGGGGGGGAACAGCTCCTTGGCTGGAAAGCCACCACTGCATGTCCTCAGCCGTTAGCAGTAAAGATGTCACCTTTTGCTTCCTGAAGCAGCGAGGCTGAGACAGTAAGAAGCCCACGCAGAGCCTCTTTGGAGGACCCCACCCCTCTCTTTTACCTGCTGAAGCTGTTTGATGCTACTGTTATTGCCCATCTTCTCCAGGTGGGCTTTGAAAGCCTGGATGCTGGCAGCACCGTCAGAGAAGCGCCGAACCGGGGAGAAGCGTTCGGTGGGGAGGTGCAGAGTATTGGAGTCCTTGTAAATAGAACTGAACACATGGGGAAGTGGGTTAGTGATGCCAGCTAAAAACCAAACTCCGGTACAGACATTGCATTTACACCAGCCATGCCAAGTTCTACCTGCCCCCTCATCCAGAATAAACCGTGTTTTAGATCAAGACACAAAGTGCCATCATCACCGTGAGCAGGAAGCGGATTACCAAGCATCCTCAGTGCCTGGGCAGAAACACGTGCTTTAAGATTGGAGACAACTCAACCACAAACCAGACTGCAGATGGGCAGAAACTTACTGTCCGTCCCTACAGATGCATCTATCCCTCAGATGGAAAAGGTTTACAGAGACCGTTTAGCATCCTAAAAATCTAAAATTCACCTCTTCGGTAGCCACTTCCCGAGCCTTCCTGGGCTCCCAACTACATTTGATGCCTGTGGAAAACAGGAGGGGCACATGGAGAAAGGAGCCTGATGCGTTCCGCAGCCTCTGAGGAGGACGGGGCGCTGGCACCCATGCTTAGAGGCGCGCTGGATTTAAAAAAAGAGGGCAGGAACATAACTCTGCCCAGTAGGGGAAATCTTTCTAATGCATTAGCTGAGCTGTCACTTCAGCCGCAGAGTCTCCCAGCTGCCTGGATGCTGGGCACCGGGCCATCAGCATGGCTGCATTTGAAAAGCAGACAGAGCCAGTATCGAGGCAACTGTGCCCGTGGCACTACAAGCACTTTCCCTTCACAATGAGGTCTCTTCTTCACCATCAGAGGGAGCCAGATTTTTTCCAGGAGCTCTTTTCTCCCAAAGTTGGGGCCCCCCATTATCGAAGTCAAGCACTAAGCTCCTGCCCCGCCGTTAGGTGCAACCTGTACGATCGTTAGCAAAGCTAACCTTCCACACACACGGCACTGTGCCTTACAAACACATTCGGGTTCCTCTGCCTGCCCTATCGGTTTCTGTGCAAACGCAATCTAGAAAACCCAAACAATACTTAATGGCACAAGCTCCAACAGTAGCCTTTGTCTGCGAGAAGGCGGTGGAGATGTGGTCTTTACAGCACGTCTGACACCCCGGCACTAAAGCCGGCAGGAGCCCATCTGGCTGCACGCCGGTGTGGTCCCGAACCACATTGCTGCAGGCAAGTTCCTGCCGTGGCTGCTCTGAATACGGCTCTTTACTGACGCCTGTTCCACAAAGCGAAGCCATTTCTCCTGGAGAGGCTGCCCCTTATCAGAAGGTGACTGATGCTGGACTGTTTCCAGCACGCTGGGTTCAGTTCTTGTCACGTGGTGCGCCTTAGCAGGACGCCCTTCGGTTCCTATAGGTCACACACAACTTCCCTTCAAGGACAGAGCTGTGCCCCGGCCTTTTGATGCCGTTCCATCCATTATCCTGATGCATTTGATCTCCTGGTGTACGGATGGAAAGGAGAAGCTACAGATAAAATTATGCTGAGGTTGCCAAACCCAGGTGCCCAAGGCAGAACAATTGTACTGCCTCGTACAATTGTTGTACTTCAATTCTGCTGTCAGGTACTAAGTTACCGTGACCAAAACCAGGTGCTACCTAAGACGATGGCTGAAAATATGTTAAGTGCTAAAATAAACCCCACCTGCCATTCGATAACTGAGGACTATTTATGGGATGACACAAGGCTGCTAATGGCTTCTGTGCCACGTATGTCTCGGGCGCCACACGGGGCAATCTGTTCAGGCCACGGCCAGATGAAGCTTCCGTGATTTCGCAGGTAAAAGATGAGGCAGGCTTACGGCGTGTTCCGCCACTGTGGGCGGAACGAGCAGATCCCACCCTGTTCGTGGTGCAACAGCACAGCCTCAGGACTCCAAAGCCAAGAGGCAGAGGTGACACCAACATATTTACAGGGCAAGTGCATCTTAGCAACCTCGTGAAAAATCAATTCCTGCAGCCTGCGAGTCACCCAGCTTACCTGTACAGTTTGCAGCAATCCTTAAAGCAGGACGCAGCACATTCTGGCCGTTTTGCAAGCTGCGCTCCTCTCCCTATCAAGTTTTCCTGTCAGCCTAGAAATCTTTCCCCTCCTGCTCTTCCCATCCCCCAAGCGCCTCTGTGAGGGAGTAACTTCAGGGTAGAGAGGGGCTTATCTTGGCTTTCCGGAGTTCCAGCGTGGCACTACCACTGCCTCGGTCTGCTCAGAGTTCACCTGTCTCTGCTGATTACATCAGTGCTCAGCTCAGCAGGTATCTGGCTACAATAAAAAGCGCTTTGTCAAGCTTGCCAGTGTGAGCTGGCTGAAAGATTGAACACGAGCACCAATCTAGCCTGGGAGGCGACCGCTTTCTCAACCGTCGAGACCGACAGGCAGCAAACTCTGCAGTTTGCAGCTGGTTTGCACTCTCGGCGCCGAGAGGTTCAGAGCACAGGTTTTGAGCTCCCTCTCCGGCATTAGCGTCTCCAGTTCGCTGCTGTGCCAAGGACTCCGCGTCAAATTAACACCTCTCTCCATCAGGAGTGCCCCAGCCACGCATTTTGAGTGTGTTTAGATCAAATCGGCCTCGCTCCCTCCTTCCCAGGCCTTGTGATTGTCTCCCCACCCCGGCTTCCCTTCCCCACGCCGTTCCCATCGGGGGTTCAGATCAGAAATAAAATGACTCTTGAGGAGCTTTGCAAAGAGACTTTGCAGTCAAAACAGACAACTCTGGTGCAGAACAGTGAGGTTTCTAAGCCCTGGTATAGATGACTCTTGGTGCAGTCTTTTGCCTGCATCTGCCTCCAAAAACGTTCTGTCGAAAATCTGCTATCAGCTGCCAGCTTGACACCTACCATTACAACAGAGAACAGCTTTCCTCTCCAATGAATCGCTTATTCCCAGCCCTCGTGTGACGGCAGCCATTCTGGCAAATCACCTCCAGCCACAAAACCAGACTGGAGGGGAAGAGCCAGCTGATTCCGGCCCCTGCGTCGCCTGTATTTGCAGGCACAGAGCCCGCGCCAGCGCGGAACTCCAGTGTCCCCAGCGCGGTCAGACACCCTCTGCTGAGTGGATCTGCTCTTTGTCCTTGTTCCTCCTCCTCACCCCTCCCTGCCAAGCGGGATGTCCTCAGTGCTCCATTCCAGACGACATCTGAGCAGGTTTCCTGGCGCAAAGCTGCCCGAACGGCCGGTGCCATTACTCACCGGTGCTGATCGGGTACCAGGTGTGGAGCCCAAGCCCGGGGTCGGAAGGACTGCTGTCCTAGCTGCCTCTGCAAGTCTGGAGGGATTTCAGCTGTAGGGTTGGTCATTGCCAGAGTGTGCCTTTTTGACCTATTTGCCAAGTATCTGCAACAAGCAGGAGCACATTTTATAAGAGACTGATGGGAGTACTCCGAAAACAGGGAGCGTTAGATAATCCAGAGTAAACGGGAAGGAAGAATGCTTGCTGCAGTGCTCAGAACCAACCGGGGAGAAGCACGCCACGGACACGCTGCCCGTGCCCGTCACCTCACTGGGTTTTCAGTGCTTAGGGGACAAGCGCGGTGTCAGCTGCCTGGGTGCTACCGCCAGCCTCAGAAGGCAAGAGCAGCCATTTGCTCCTCCCAGCAGGAAAGCCCCGTTTCATCTCACGGGGAACGCTGGTATATCCCTTTGGGAATACCCAGGTGACCACCTGTCCTCAACGCGGACAGACTCCGCTACAGCGGGTCTGCCTCCCTCTCCCAAGGCCCCACTGAGCCACGGGGAAGTCTGCTGCGTGCCCGGAGCCAGGAGAGGAGTCACGGCTAATCCTAGCAAGAGCTGGCCAGAGAACGGGCGCGGAGCGGAGCTGCTGCTCAGCTGCGCCCTGGCAGGACGGCCTCCGCGCTTCAGCCCTACCCTGGGACGCCCGGGCCCAGCCGCGAGCAGCGGCCGGCTCGTCCCAGCAGGGGCAGGGGGCACGAGGGGCACCCCTCCAGAG
>NW_009647217.1:50163-86386 GCF_000708025.1 Charadrius vociferus | reverse complement strand
AGCCACCAGCTCCGGCTGGGCTCGCCTCTTGCACCGGAGCCTGGGCGCAGCAGCGTAAACTAAAGCACTCTCTGCGTGGAACTAAGAGACTGCCGTTCTTTGGCAAACCCTCTGAAGACCGGGGGAGTGCGCCGGGCAAAACTAGGAGCCTCCGCCTTGGCAAGCGTGTGTCAGAGCCACCCAGCTCTGACAGCTGCTGCCCTGAACTGCCAGTTCCTGGCTGCAGATGCTCCGAGCAGCTGGGGACACGGGGCCAGAAGAGATACGGGAGGAAGCGCCTACCCAGCATGCCCTGGCTCGTGACGAGCGCGGGGGCTAGCGCTTTACCCACTCAAGGCCAGGTGGGATGAATGCCCGCTTGTGAACTCAACTATTTCTACTCTTGTGAACCAGGAGCAGCGAGGCAGCTGTAGTAACTGTGACAAAGAGCACTTGGCCAGTGACACCGGGGATGCTAACAGGGAATTCTCACCTTCACGCTTTTCCCCGGCTAAGGCTGCCGCAACTTCCACTGGTGAAGCAGAGAGCAGCAGCAAGCAAGCAAGTCGTCGCCCTCTCCAAACCCAGCCTCTCTTTGCTAGCTACTGAAGCCACTTAAGCAGAAGACAGCAAGTTAACAGAATGAAGAGTGCTTAGCGCTGTGGTAACTTGCCAAAGTCTGTGCCATTAGCTGTTTAAGAATCATTTGATGCAGACGGGGAAAGTTTCACTAAGAGCTTTACAGTTGTGGTTTGCTAAGATCATTTTATTTCAGACCTCCAGGGAACAATCCAATCATGAGCTATAACAGCGTTTCGGGTGGAAGAAAGTTTCCCAAAGCTCAAAGGAGATGTGACTGTTCCCTGGAGCAGAGAAAAGACTATGCTCTGTTTTCAAGGTCAGATTAAGAAGGGCAAAAACTGCTCGCTGGTGACTGCATACAGAGTGTTCGGAGCAGTGTTCTGAAAAGCTAAATATTTGCATCTGTCCCTGATGTTAATGCTATTTGCCCTTCTCCTCTGATGACTACTGACGTGTTGCAACATAAGGGGGTGGAGAGCAAGTTAACACACAACCTGGACGGAGCTTTTCCTGGGCCATCTGGTGGAAGAACGTGTGGTATGAAAGGACTAGGAGCAGCACTGTCAAGAGCAGCAAGATGACCCGGGGGCCCGGTCCGAGGAGACTTGCCTTTCAGTGGGATCTGAACGTTTCAGTGGCTTGCAACCTACAAAATACTGCACGGGGGTTGAAAACGTTTCCTGCTGAGCTAATGCTTTAACTTAAAGACTCAACTGAAACCTTAGGTCTCGGAATAGGAGAGAAAATCTGCCCAGGTAAGAGGCCCAGGCAACCCCTTGCCAAGAAGCAGATTTATCTGATTGTCACCGTCAGAAAGCCTGTCTACCATCTGAAGTGCTGTCAGTAGAGATTGTGGGCCCTAAATTACACCTTTTAGTAGCTACCTAGGCAGCACAGCTGCGTATGGAGTCTGTGTTCCCGAGCCCTGCTAGGGAGGACAGGGCGCAGTTAGGGCACAGCAGCGTGCCAGGAGCTGCAGGAGGCCCACAGCGCCTGGAGGCGCTCTTCATCTGCTCAGTCCTACGACTCAGCCTCCTTTCTTTCATTGTGCTGCCTGGCAGCTGGGGCAGGTCACGAGCAGGTACCTTCCCACTGTCGTGGCTCGGTGGACAAACAGCAGCTCATGGAGCTGGAAAATACTGTGAGAGTGAACACAGAGACGAGGGTGCTGAAGAACTGGAGTATAAGGCTCCGCAGAGAACACAAGACGTGCTCAGTGTCAACTCTAAGGTAGGGCTGGAAGCGAGTGCTTTCGTGTGTACCAGCTCCGGCTTTCTCCTAAGCTCAGGTAGGCAAAAGGCGTCTCAGCGCACACTCTGCGCAATCTGTCACTGCACACACCCACCGTTCCAATCCCCCCTTCGCTCTGGAGCGCTGAAAGCAGAACTGCTGGCGAAGGCTCTGGAGAACGACCTCCACCCACCCCGGTGTTTCTCTGCCTGCAGCCAACTCCCGGTTTGAATCCTTCTCCCGAGCGCAACCCCTGAGGAAACGCTACCTTACTCGAGGTGGTGGCCTGTACAAACTGGGGGGGAAATCCAGAAAACTTCTCAAGTTTGAGGTGACAAGTAGGAGCACTCCGTAACGACACCCACCACAGGTAGTGCGCCAGCTGGTTAGCAGAGAAGAAACTGCGCAAAAGCTACTAAGAAAGTGTTAGCAAGGACACGGTTAGTGTTTTCATGGACGGAGAAAGTAAGAGCGTACTCTACCCGCTGGCTAGTATGTGTTTGGAGCAGACAAAGAGGACAGAAGTTTCCAGCCTGATAACTAATAATCCTTTCCTTATTGGAGCAGACTACTTTAAGGCCTACTGCTAAAACAGAAGCTAGAGGTACCCATATTTCCACCAAGCTCACTTCGTTTAAGGCATCAGAGTTGGATGTTTACTGCACGTCTTGATACAAAAGCTGCATTGACACCCAAGGCCGCAGACAAGTTCTTCCTACCTCCGTCACTCAGCAGGGAGGGGTGAATCAGGTAGCACTCATTTTGCAGGTTAGTGTGGATTGCATGCTGGTGCACACCAAGCAAAGGAATTTAGCAGTTTCAGAGTTTCTGGAAGAACCTACTGCTGAAGTAGCTAACCATCTCGGGGGGAATCCAGCTTTGTACGCACCTAGTACTGTCAGAGGAGTAACTGATCAAGGTAACCAACCCCCACAAGGACAAGAGAAATGTTGAGCCTTTGCTGCGATCAACATTGTTGCCCGTGATGAGGTTGCTCGTGTTTTAGTTCAGCTGTGGAACACCACAGGGTGAGCCTCGTGGAGCTAATGAGGGCAAATGTTAACAGACTGGGAGTTACCTCTGCACAGCCTCCTGATCTGGCTCCCCGTCGGAGCTCTCCTCGTCCACAGGGGTGACAGCTGGGACAGCCTGCAGAGAGAAGAGAAGCCATGGGTTCCAGAAAGCGGCCGGTGCGGTCCCATCCACACAGCGGACACCTGACACTCCCGAACAAGCTTTCACAGGGATATACGTCGGCTCCTCCGCAGCACCAAAGACACGAGGCTGAGAATTCCTCCCAACGTTCCTTCCCCAGTCAAAACTGCCTGTACAAGGATGCTGCTTCTTTTGGCGCTACCAGGAAAATTCATTGATGCAGACGCATCAAGGAAGAACGAACGTGCATGAATGCCCAAGATGGGGATTTTAGTTTTCTCCATTAGAGGAGCAAAGGAGAAGAAAAGCGACCGTTAAACAAAGCTGACAAACTCTTTGTCAAGTCCAGAGGGGAATACTCTCTCAGCTGCTAGCTGGAGCAGAGCACAGCAGCTCTCCCACAGGGAGACAGAGCACCCCACCGCTCCAGAGCGGGGCAACCTTCGGAAGCAAGCGGGCGCACTCCCTGCCGTGCTTCCAGAGTGCTACGGACTGCGCCTACTACTGTCTGCTAGGACCTGGAGGCAGTCACCTCTGCCTGCGGGAGAAGATATTTATAAGCACGCCAGCAATTCTCTTCTTTCCTTTTGCTACTTACTGGCGTCATAGTGACGAGCGGCGATGGACCCCGAGGACGTTTCAGCAGTTGCTGTGCGTGTAGCTGGATGTTAGCTCCGCCATCTGACGCCCTCCGCCCCAGAGGGCCCATGCCATTCAGCAGCTGCAGGGTGGGGGGCTGCAGCAGGGACTGCTCCTGGGAAGCACAGACAGCGCAGTCATCAACCCCCTACCGGGCCCTTCCTGTACCTGAGCCCCAAGGCCACCGACCCAGAGCCTGGCACGAAAGACGACAAGCCTTCTGGGCTTCAGGAGACGTGAAGGAATATTACCGACACCTCAGAGCTAACGCGGGCCAGAGAGAGGCAGTGTCAGCGGAAAATGAGTATTTCACTCTCCGTTTCCCTGCACTCCGCTTCAGTTGCCGAGCAGGCTGCAGCTGCAAAGCCAGGCAGAAGAGTCCTACTTCCCCCCGGCCCAGTAATTAATTGCATATTGCAATGTTCTTTCATTCTCAGCTTCCTAAGTAACCAACTAGAATCATACCTAAAGAGATAGCAAGAGGGAAAATCTTGAAGCTTATGGAGTCCGAGGAACTGGCAAATAGAGAGAGCAAGCGAGCGCGAGCACAAACACCCCCCCGCAGGCCGGTGGGGCACAGAGCGCAGCAGGGAGCACGTGCGTCGGTCAGTACCTTGTACTCCAGCTGACCCGTGGGCTGCAGGTTCTGCCTAGGCAGCACATTGTGCATGAAGTTCACATTCGGGGTCACCTGCAGGAACGGAGCCTGAGGAGTGACACGGGGGAAGCCAGGCAGGAGCTTCTGCAGATCTTCCATGACTTCCGTCCTGCACAATCACATTCATAGACAGGTGAATTAGCAGTGATGTGAAGAGAACCACCCACAGGCCCGGTGCGCTCAGCTTCCCTTCACAAAAAGGCTTCTTATTGCTCTGGAGAACGGTCACAGAGAGTAGCCAAGCCACTCTTTGGGTTTTATTTGTCCCTTTGTCCCCTCCAAGTTGAGATTTCTCAGAACGAGCTCTCTGCATTAACCTCGACCACATTTATCGCGAAAACTTCCCCTAGGACATGACAGCAGGGAAGCTTCGGTGAGAACCTGGCTCGCACACCAGCAAACACCACTATAGCTTCCACAGAGCTAATCGGGAAGAAGAGGAGGAAAGCAGCTCATCCTCATCTGAAATATTAACCAAGTTGTGCAAAGGGACTAGGATGTTTAAAAGAACACTTTTGCTAAAGAGACACCTTGAATTTCTTTCTCCGTCTAGCAAAGTCTGCAGCAGTAACTCCAAGCCACCCACAAGCAGGAGCAGGAAACCAACGGTTTGATACCAGCTGACACAGATACACGGACTCCTCACCATCTGGTCTGGCTGGAGTGAAGCAGAGACCGAGGGGCACGCTGTGAAGCGTATCTGCCAGCCCAGAAACTGGAGACCATTGCCAGTCCAAAAGGAATCGACTCTCATAATCACAGAGCCCAGAAGTCCCCCTAAGGCGTTAGCCTCTCGTCTGCCACCGTTGCACACGAATAAACCTGCGACATCTCAGAAGCACCGAAGTCACGTGCTAGGAGTACCTCTCCAGGTTCCCTTAAGCCTCCACCAGGGAGTTAGCGCCCAATACTAACCGTGGGTCAGCTACTCCAACTGTGTGCCTTCTCATTGAGAGGTAACGGACCAGAGCTTCAGGTGACGGCTCTTCACCTTCATCACTGTCCAAGTTCATTGTTCCGTCAGTCTGGGCAGGAAAACAGTGGAGATGTTGAAATACAATGTGAGGGTCAAGCAAAAGGCTTCAACGTGAGCCCGGGAAAAGAACTCGCAGGGGGCAAAGGGTGTACCTCACCTCCACAATTTGGTTTTCAGGGTTGATAAGCTGGACTTGCGGCACATTGATGCTCATGGTATTGCCCGTCTGTTCTGTCTGCTGAGCATAGGCATCCGAATCAGAAGACAGGAAGCTGGCACCTCTCACAACCCCTCTACAACCACCAGCAGGTTAACACCAGCACACAGATTAAGCACTTGGGAACAGGGAGGTTACCCTGGAGGCAGCGAAGATCTGTTTATTCTTAATTCTCAAGGGGTTGCCTCATTTCCCCTCCTCCCTCTCCTCCCTTCTGCTCAGGCAGGGTCAGCACCCCTTCTGCCCTGGCCTCTCTTAAAGCAAATATTCCTTTCTTGGACAGCAGCACGAATTGAGGAAGCATCATCGCACGGCAGTCCTGCCCTGTAAACTCTAGCTCCCAACCGGTAACCCTCACGTTGCCTTCTCCTCCGTCACTAAGCTACCACAAGACTCTGTCTGAAGGGTATTCGCTAAACCCACAGCCAATGAACAAACTGTTCCTAATCTCAGGATTACGGCACCCTAAATATACACCAAGTTCTCAGACGAGGAACGTTTTGACACTCCTGCCAGGAGGAGGACACGTGCAAGCGGGAGTTTAGCAGGTAAGGCACTGGCTGGCCTCGCAGGGCTGGAAGAACACTGTGCAAGCGGGATCTACCTGGATGTTAGCAGAGGTGGGGAAGGTCATGGTCCGTGGTATACTCGGAGATGCTGCAATACGCAGATTCTTGTGTCTCTTCAGACGGTCGCAGAGCAGGCTGTAGATTGCACTGTAGTGATCATAAGCATCGGCTCTTAATGACTAAAGGAGAAAAAGGAAAGAGCGGTCAGTTCTTTTTATCGAGCAACAAAATACGCTCCGCACCGTGCTGAGGCTGCTCGGTTAGCAGAGGTGATAAGCAACAAACACGGCCATTAGATCTCCAGTGGGAACAGGCAGGACACGACTGTCGGCTGCGGCGTCTCACCTGAATTGTGCGCTCCTTGTCCAGCCCCATGTCCGCCATTGCCAGCAACACGTCCTCGTTCAGCGGCTCCATCTGCCTCTCAGTCTTCAGGTGCTGACACTCTGCTATCAGCTGCAAGAGCACAGACACAGACTTCAGTGCTGACATTCCCAAAGGCACACCGATGAGTCATAGCGCTCTGAAGAACCAATGCAGCAAGCTCCGGCTGCAAGCTGGCATGAGCTTTGAAGGCTGATGGCACAGCAAGCCGAAATCTAGTGCCTTAGGCTCTCGACACCAAGGGGAAAGCTACAAAAACATGTGCAGATGAGGAGCGACGCGGAAAGCAAGACGCGGAGACACAGAAAGCGGAAAGGCAGCACACCAGCGCTCGGAATGAGAGTTCTCAAACAGCTGAAGCGAACGTCGCAGCGCTACGTGCCCAGAGCCTCTTTGCAGCCCGGCAGGCACCGAGCAGACCCGACATGGACATCAGCTCGCTTCTGCTTCTCACCCTGTCAAACTCCGCGTCGGCCTCCCCAAGCTTCATCCACTTGTGTTTGCAGATCTGCTCCATGGAGAGCCGCTTGCTGGGGTCCAGGACCAGCATGTGGCGGATCAGGTGTTCACATTCTGCCAGGGAAGAGAGAGACCGAGTAACCCGCAGGGGGGACACGGCTTCTGCGGGAGGCGGCAGAAAGGCAAAAGCACTTTTTTCTTCCAAAGCAACGCGCTTCTCCGTAGGAAGTCATACGTAGCGAAAGCATTGCTTCTCCTCCTGCCCTTTGCACCCATTCAGTCCCCGATGTGCCACTTTGCTGCAGACATTGGATTTCCCCAGCAAGGAAGGAAGGAAGCCACCCAGGCCACCGGGCTCCTGTGCTGTTTGCCGGAGCCCCTAGGTGGCACGCTGTCACCCCGTCCCTCCCCGCCCTGCTGGCAACGGCTGGGAGACGCGACTGGCTTTTGGGGGTTGAAGGGCAAAGTATCCTCTGAACATTCCCCCCTCGGCAACAGCTCACTGCGAATGGTTTCTCCATCGTATGGCGTGTGTGCTGCCAACATGGGGGACTGCTGAGGCTCTCCCCCACTGGGGGTGGGATCTAAGCTTGCTTTAAAAGCAGCGCATGTTTTAGCAAGCATTTTCTGTACGAAGAGAACCCCTGCCCCGAGTAAGGCAGCAGGCAAGGAAGCTTTCAGCTGGGAAACTCCACGCAGCCCATGCCATATTTCTTCATCTGAGAGGAGGCTACCGAGAACCTACACGTGACTCTCTCTCAAGTGAAGCTGGTTTTATCTGAGAATTAATCACACCTCTCAGAAACAAGATTTATTACTCAAGCATTTTTGCAGAAACAGGACGTAGACATTCATCTCTGATAGGGCTATTGCTGGAAATTCATGTGCCGTAATGCTGTAAAAAGCTTCTTGTCTAAAACAGGTATAGTGAAAGACTCTACATTCCTAAATCACTACTCCATTTTTAGCATTCACATTTCCCAAAATTCGGAAAGAATATATTTTTGCTAACATTTTGCCATAGTTTGCATAGTTATATACATGAAAGCTGAGATTTTAAGGGAGAGTATTTCAGTTTCTAAATTCTAGATGCAGAACTCATTTTAGCTTATGTTACAAACCACCATCCAGCGGATAAGCTTCCCGGCATACCACTTCACTGGCATATAAATCAACTCGTATACTATAATTTAAGTGCTCCAAAGAATCTGTAAGCAGAGACGGGACCGGCGCCTGCTCAACGCTGCAGGCGCACCGCAGTGCGTGCCCACCTTACCTGTGGACATGAAAAATGGAATGCGAAATTTCCCACTGAGCACCCTCGCCCGCAGGTTCTGCAGCGTGCTCCCGTCGAAGGGCAGAGCGCCGCACACCAGCACGTACAGCACCACACCGAGACTCTGCATCCAAAACAAAGGTCACATCAGCAATGTCAGAGGGAGAGATCGGGAGACTGCAGTTAATTGTAAGTAAATGTTGTTTAAATAGAGTAAAATGATAATAAAGAGGAAAAAGCAAATCCCATTAGAATGGACCTTGTTGACATCTCAGTCCCAGGCCAGCTCAATTCCTCCTTCAAGCTTCCAGCCTCATTTAGACTCTCTCCCGAGCCCGGAGGCCAACGGGTAAGGAAGCCCACAGCCCCAGCCTGCCCGAGGCAGCCCCGCGGCGGGAGGCTCTGGCCAGCCCGCAGGTCCAAACCAAACCCAGCCGCTGCGCTGGCGCGGCTGCGTCAAACCCAGCTCTGCCACCCTTCCCTCCCGCTCCTCCGGCGTGGCTGGCAGAGCCCCGGAGCCCCGCGAGGAGAAGAGGCAGGACGGCAGGCAACCGAGCCAGCGCTGAAAGGCAGGCTGCAGGGCGAAGCAGGCTCTGCCTTGCAAGTAGTGCCACGGAGGAGAATGTCCCCAGTCTCTGTGCTAGCATGCTCCCCGCAAACCCTCGCGGAGCCAAACTTGAGGTTTCCTTTTTCAGCTCTGCCAGATTGAGCCCTACTGCAGTAAGCACTCTGCCATTCAACAGCAATAAAGTGAACCGTTTTTGGGGGAAACTAAATTAAAACACACCTCTGGGCAACAAATACTTTTGACACCATGCCTCCCAATAAAGAAAACATAGTAGCCAGAACTTTTATAAGTGTTTCTTCATAAAACATTTTTTGCTGTATCAGGTGCTTTTCTCCGAGACACATACTAAGTATTCAGGAAGCAAAGCCAAACAAACAGCGCAAAACCGAGATCAAAGTAAGAGAGAAAGAGATTCATCGCATACCCAAATGTCAACCTTTGGCCCATCGTATTCCTTTCCTTCAAAGAGCTCTGGAGCAGCATAGGGAGGACTGCCACACCAGGTTTTAAGCAGCTGACCAGGTGTGAAGATGTTACTGAAGCCAAAATCTGAAAGAACAAAGAAGCGATTAGAGGAATACGATCCCCTCCAAACGTCCTAAACAAATGGTACTTCAGTAATTTGCTGAGTCTAGTGAAGTCACGTACAATCCCATAACGGCTGATACACAGACAGCAGAGAAACGAGAGCGCAAAAGAGGCAAGAAGAGCAAGAGCAACGCTGAAACCACCTGGACAGTGTGTAACTCCTCTCTATCCCACGACAAAAGACGACCAAGTATTAACAGCGGCACGTCCACTTCATACAGTATAAAACACACCCCATTTTAAACAACCTGCTGCAAAATACCGCAACTCAGCCCTGCTTCACGTACTACAACCATACTGCTTTTGCTTTGCGGAACACAAAGATCTTTCCAAAAGTTTACTCTTCACTTTTCAGCCCTTGGGTTTCCACGCTGGAGTCAATGCACCAGCAATCAGATCCAGTAGGGCTGCTGCGAGTCAGGTGCATGGTTTGGAACGAGGCTTCCACCTTATATTCAAGAAGTCCCACAGAAATCTTCTGTGCTAATTTCCAAGCTTCAGGCTTCTCCGATGTCAAGTTTCACAACTTCATTAAGACGAGGGCAGCCGCCAGCGAAGACAGAACACAGACAAAGGGAAAAAGAACGGCAAATTCTGATTTTCCAGAAAGTACTACATAAAGCTGGAAACTTTGGTTATGGTGGGCAGCTCTACAAACCAAGTCAAATCATTCACCAACAGCACATAATAAATCCTGGAAGAGAAATTAAAAGAAAGGTCTTAACCTTATGGGCAGTCACGCATCAGCCTACGTGAGCCCAAATGGCATTCTCTGCTAATTAACCTGCCACCCCCTGGCGCATAGCTGGGACCTGTACTGCGAAGAGAGAAAAGAAATCGAAGTCCGGATTCACGAGAAGAGAGCTTTTTCTTATAAAAAGAAGGAACGCTCGCTAATCATCCCGTTCTTTTTTGCCTTAAATGAGAACAAGCAAATACACGGTGACAGAGAGGCGTCTCCACGGCCCACGAAGGGGGTGCCCGTAGCAACAGCTCTACCAGAAGGAGCGGTGCCACAAAGGTTATCTGCGAACTGCTGTGCCTGTGCTTCCGCTAGAAGTGTGCCAGCAGGAGGGTGAGTGACACTAATGCACTCGGACAGGGACCCACAGCAACAAGGACATTTTTCATGGCATTTGCACCTCCTCACGGCAGGCTTGTGTGAGAAGCGCTGGAAAAAGCAAGGAGGGCCACAAACACTCAGTTTGCAAATTCTGATTAAACCAAAAAGCATCGTGGCGAAAACATACAGTACAGCTGCCGAAAGTAAAAACCTCTTATAAAGAGCTTAAGACTAATTTCGACTCCGTCACTGCTCAGAACTGTGGTGTATCTGGGATAGCGCATAGCTGGCTGCCTACCTGCCAGTGAAACACAAGAGCCCAATGTCATGCAAGAAGAATTTGACTGAAAATGCACGTTTTAATACACGTATACAAATGGAAAACAGTATTTGAGATCCAAAAGCACAAATGTTTTTTTTTCATTTCTTGAAATAAAAACCCATTCCTCTTGAAAATTCATCTTTGTTTTTATCTGCTTGTTTTTCCTTACAGTCACTTACCCATGCTTTAAAAGATAAGGACTTGGCATGCATTCTTTAGCCAAAGAAAGGTTTGTTTTCCTAAATCATATAAAGCTACAGGTTTGCCCTAACGCATTCAGCATTACCCTGCTGAAAGGGAACCAGTTGTCGTCTTTTAGACGAAAGCCCCTCTACACCAGCACCCAGAGCGAGCCGCCAGCGAGGCCAGCGACGGCCAACACCTCTGTGCAGGAGGCAGAGAAAACCCCACTGGTGCTCCGCAGGCGATGCACTAACTGCTGAGTCTGTGCTCCCGCTGGCGACCGCCGCTTTCCTCACAGGATTTTCCATGACCTGATTTCAGGGGACTCTCCTCTCCTCCTTCAAACAGCTTCTGCAAAACTCAGCAGAGCACCTCGCACGACTGGGCACAGCAGGCGCAGTCGGCACAGCTCCTGCGAGCTCAACTCCGGGAGCGTACAGCCAACTCTCCTTCTTCCCAGCCCTCCGCAGGGCCAAAATTCCCAACATGGAGACGGTTTACGTTTGTGAAGAATACCTACCGTGGCGTGTTCCCGCAGAAACACCTGCAGTACAGACAACGCTGCTCAAACCCGACCTCAAAACAGAGCACAGAGGGGTAAAGTGTTCTTTAAAGCACCACGGCATCAAACCAAGGCAGTTAAACATCCTTTGGGTTTTTACTGTTGGAAACGAAGTCATCTAAACTTCCAAAGCAGCAGAGCAGTCAGCCTTTGGAGGACTATTTCAGGGAAACAGTACACAGCTGCACAACTGTCTTTTCCACCTCTGCAAGCTTTTGAGCTGTTCTGTCTCACGTTTAAAGTACGCTGCGTAACAAGTGCCTGAATTATGGCTACCAGAGCAAGCAATAAAAAACTACAGCACTAAACGTATTTCCACCTCCTAACACCAAAGCATTTGTAGTCAAGTTTAGATGTAAAGTCTTCCTGACTGTGCAAGAACACGCTGGAGTTTTGGTACTTAACATATTCTGAGCAAATTATTCTGGTTTACTGACTTGGTTTTTGTCCTTGCGTGTACTCAGGTGGGCTTTGCAGCGTTTTAGGAACCAGACATGTTTTCAAAGCGGCGAATATCACCCCGTGCAGCCCGGCACCGGCTCTGCTCTGTTCCCCCCACAGCTGCACTGGGCCACTAACCGGTGATGCCAACGAGCCCCGTTCGACGGCAGCACGGCAAGCGAGCGGCAGCGCGTTCTGCGGCGAGGGCAAAGCTGTGCCATGCCAGCTGGCGGCCGCCGCTGCCACCCAACAGACATGCAACAGCTGCCTCCTGCAACCTTCTCTGCTTCCTCCGAGCTGCAGATTGGCTGCCTTTGAAACTTTACCCCTCTTTCACAGGGGGTTGAAATTAGCCCAGGAGCTGACAGCTCTTTTTGACGGCAGAGAGGAGGTGGGTAGAGAACAACCCTGTCGAGCCTCTCCTTCGAGAGCCGGGCTAGGAGGGCAGAGACGCCGCGAGCACGCCGGTGTTCGACCAGCAGGTCCTGGAGCTCCTGCGGTCATCCCACGGCTGCCCCAGATTTCATGAAAAAAACCCTCTCCCTGTGGCGAGCTGCTGCTCTAGCCAGCACTTCCCGCGCTCCGGGTGAGACGCGCTGCTGGTCCCTGTGGGGAGCTGGAGCCAGACAGCTCCGTCTTACACCACGCGCTCCTCAAAGGCTGTGAACAGCTCCCCGAACCCACCGTGCCGCCTGAGCCGAGGTCAAGGCTGGGGAAAACAGCGGGCTTTTAAAAGGCCCCCCAAAAAGTTGCGGCAGAGGATTTGAAAACCCCAAAGCAACAAGCAACAAGACAAAGTCTAAAAATAATCAAAAAACCCAAGCAGTGATTTAAAGAAACTTTCTTAACAACTATGACAAGTCACCCCAGTCCAAGGAAAGACATACAAATGAAAATCCCCAGGGAGCAAGCAGGTCTCGGTCCACAAACAGACACAGAGGGAAAAGGGCATTCGTAAGGAGCACGGTAAGTTACGATCATGTGATATATGCAAAACATCTACCAGAAACATCTCGGTGGTACAAGAAAAGCGGGGCCGGTCCCTCTCGTCTCCTCAGAGCAGAGCTGCAGGGAGCTGGCTTCAGCATCTGCACAGCCGGGACTTTTATCCTCGGAAGGTGAGGGAGCGAGCAGGCTCTCGCAAACGAATGCAAAGCAATGCACAGATGGGATTCCTCTCTGAAACCATACCCCAGGAAGGCGCGGGTATTCAGCAATAATCTCAACTCCTGGCTGAACTCTCTGACTGGGAGCACAAGTGAACATAGTGCCAGAAGCTACCGACTCGGGCTTTGAGAAGGTACGCTGGAGAAAAAGCATCCATGGGAGAAACGAGAGCGAGGGTAGCAGCGTTTGTATCTTACTGTTTATGGAAAAACAGTACAGTGGCGATCGATCAAAAAACCCCAAGAAGCACGCCTGTACTCAGCCCAGAGTGCGAACAGCAGCATTAACCCACTTCCAGACCGCTACGCTGCCTCGCTGAGTGTCAATTATTTAACTAATGCCAAGCAAGGGCTGCAAAGCTGCAAATGGAGGTCAGGAGTAATGCGCTAGAAATCACCACTGCTGAGAACCCACAAGGTCTGAAAAACTCCAGAAGCTGATGGATTTATGCACATTACTAAAGGCTGCGCATATGGGTGTGAGAAGAACCCAAAGCTGTAGTCCCAGTCTCAGCTCTGTTTGGTACGAGGCACCGGCTGACTGCATCTCCGGGCTACCCGCGTTGCGCTACCCAGCAGACAGAACGTGACCAGACCTACCAGACAGAGCCTTCGGATGACACGCTACACGTTCAGCTGATGGAAGCTACAGAACATTAAATGTGTTGTTAAAGAGGTTCGAGTTAGACACAGGTTCAGCCGTGAAGGCGTTGCCGACCCTCCACCCTGCGTAACAGGGCTTTGTGTGTTTCTGCACTATTTATTCTGGGAGAGCTGGTGTGAAAGACATCAGTCGCTATCGCTTCTTTTCTTGCTCTTGAAACAATGGAAGAACTGGTGTCAAGTGTAACTGATGAGTTATAGGGACAAAACTTAATACTTGGAAAATCCTATACCATAAATCAGCTTTTCCAGGCTACTTGTCAAACCACTACTACGTCTTCCTGCCAAGTAAAACACTACTACCACCAGGGTGGGAACTATCTTCGAGAGTCCATTCTGGGAGCAGAGATCTGGAAGGAAAATAGTTTCCAGCTCCCTCAGATAAAAAGTTTCCACAATTTTCAGACATTCACAGAGCTTGTCAGCATGCTCACGGGGGTATTTCTGCAGGACATCCAGCCATATTCCAGTTTCTACCTGGGTTAGTTTTGAAAGTTTCTTTCTTTCTTTCTCTTTATTTGCTAGGCACCGTTTCCCGCTACACACGGATTAGATTTTACCCCATGAACACAAGATGGCCTCAAATCATTAGTGCATCTGTTTGCATGAGACAGATACCAGGAAGCGCTGCTTATAAAGATCTCCTGAACAGCTTCTCTTGCAGCAGCCCCGTTACCTGCCACCAGCTCCCTCCCCTGCCCGGCACAGGGCTTACCGGCATGCTCTTGCTGCTGCCCTCCTCCCGCACGGAGGCTCTTACCCCGCCGCAGGAAGGGAGCCTGACTGGCAAAACGCAGCCATTTTCCCCACATTGCCCGTATGTTTCTCTCGGCGACTGCACACGGCGCAGTCCTGGGAAGCGTGGGCCACGAAATGCCGAACAGCGCAAGGTGGCACAGATTCACTTGGCACATAGGAAACCCCCCTGACAACTCTTCCTTCATCAGCAATGTGTCTCTTACTCATCCTCTGCTCCCAGAAGAGGTTAGTGTCCTTGCGCCAAAGTGAAGCAAGACACGGTTTACACTACTAAGTGTCCAGAGGAAGTTTCACAGAAGTCCTTCACTTTTTATTCCTTCCCCATTCCCTCTTCACAAAGTGAGGATGACAGAAACCTAAGAAATTACTGATCATTTGACTACAAATCAAATGTTGAATTCTAATCTAACACCTACGGATGGTACATAAGAGAACAGTAACACGACAAACAAGACTGTTTTCTCTCTCCAAGATGCTATCAAGCTAGAAGACTATCCACAACTCGCAGTATTAAAATTGCTCCCAGAAGTTTTGTAGCCCTAAGCACAATTTTTTTTTTTAAAATCGAGTTATAAATCCTTGTAAAAGCTGACAAGCTCTCCGAGGAAGCCTATTAGAGGGGGCAACAAAGTGCTTTCCAAAACTACTCAGCTCTGCGTTAGGCTCTCGTAGAATTAGATGGTAAGTATGAGCTCTTCCAAGGCAAAAGCGCATGAAATGAGATGGCCAGGGCGGTATTAAATCCTCTTGTTTCAATCGGTTGCTACATAATCCCACAAAGCTAAATAAAGTCAAGTCTGCTGAGTGCATCCCAGAGCTCAGGAGCCAAGGCTCAGTGTCACGTACAAGAGGATCAGACACGCAGGCCTGTGGCAGGGCAGGCTACAAGCTGCCCAAGGTGCGAGCTCTCCGGAAGGGCACTTAGTGGCAGAAAACCCCACTGCCCAGTAGGACACTGGGAACGCACTGTAAGGGCCTGTTGATGTAGTAACGTCAGCTTTTCTCCCTATGATGAATAAAATACCCAAAGCCCTGGGGCTGTTCTCTGGCTCTGTCGGACAGCGTCGTGAAATGACTCCAAGAGTGCCATTTCCCTTTCACTGCTCTACCACCCTCTTTGCCAGCCTTACTTTTCCACTCCCTCTCACCTAGTCTGACCTGCTTCGAAGAAGTCCTACACGGGCAGCAGGACTTAAAACAAGGTCATTTTTTTAACATTGGTCTCGCTAATTATCCGGTGTATTGGAACACTGCAGTATCTATAGCTGCGTATCTGCCTACGAAGCCAAACCCGGGCTTTTTTTCTTGTTCTCTGATTTTGCGCTACTTGAAGGGACATATAAATCTCCTGGCTACAACCTGGCAGTTTCAGCTCTGGGCAGCAGGCCACACAGAAATCCAAAGCTTCCTTTAGCTGCACTGCGTTTCCTTCTTTCTGAATACCTGGAAGCAGCCAATGCCTACATTTATTAACTCCTGCAAGCAGCTGCCTTCCTCCCACACTGCTTGTCTTAGCTCACCTGCTATTTTGATGTTAAGGTTAGCATCCAGAAGTAGGTTTTCTGCCTTCAGATCTCTGTGGACTATATTACGGCAGTGACAAAAGTTGACAGCAGCCACTATTTGCTTGAACTTTCTCCGGGCTTCCTTCTCCGCCATACGTCCGTGGGCCACCAAGTGATCTGTAAGGGACAAAGCGAAGGACAAAGCGGTTATTCACACAGGGAGCGCAACGCAGACAGGGGCTTCTCCCGCGCTTGTGGCAAGCGATGCAGAGGATGGCGATGGGGAATGACGCGGGCACCAGCGTGTTCTCCAGGCTCCACCACCAGACGGGGTCACCGCTGAAGCTACACGGGAAGGGACTTTGGCACGCCGCTGCCACACCAGCCCTCACCTGGGCTGTGTCCGAGTGAAAGGCTTTGAAATTATAAACTTTCCTCTATCTAGAGGACAGCTGAGAGGGCTGGCGGGAAAATCAGAACTGTTTTGTGAAAAGTGTAAAGGTTTTAAAAATATTTTTCTATATCGGAATAAAAATAAGACTTTTTCAACCTTTTCCTTCAGTCAAATACCAAGCTGCATGTATTACCTCGACAGTGAGAGGTGCAGGCTTGCAGCCGCACGCCATCCCTCCTTCCCTCTGTGTTTTCACAGAAAATTTGTCTTTGGTCTAATGAGCCTCACCAAGCTCTTGCTGAAAGCGGTGAAGTCCCGGCTAGTTACAGAGAGGGCCAGCTCCTTGGCCTCAGCTTGCTGGCTAAAAACCTACCGACGGCAGAAGCTATTTAACGCCATCCCTCTTCAGAGAGAAAGCCCCTCGTCACCAGATCGGAGTGAAACCCCACTAACGCTCCCCAGTTTACGCCAGCTCCGCTCCAGCAGCCTGTCCATCTGCCCCTGACCCACACTCTCCTGCTTCTGGTGGACGCAGGGTACCGCGAGGTACACCTGGGCCCAGAGCCAGGCTAAACGCTCCTCAGGCACCCCGGCTCCCCTTACGAATGCTGCAGCTCAGTACAAGAGTACAGCTTCAGGAACAGCTTTACTTCTGCAACGCAACAAAAGGCAGTCATCACACGCACTTCAAGACACGTGCAGGGGTTCCTGACACTCAGAACCAGTCTCTGGGTGTTTGCTACCGTGTTAGTGCAAAAACATACTTGCAATATTCAACAACACATTCCATTATAAAAACGGAGCTTGACTCTACCCCGGAAATCAGACTACTCTAAAATATTTTGTTGACAATCTATCCTCTCATCAAAGGCAGTATTTGTTGCCAGCTAGCCTTTCCTTGGAAGCCACCACTGCACACATGGAAGGAAAAGGCTCTCCAAGAGATCACAAAGGCAGGCGTACTGCAGCAACCCAACTTACAGCAACCCACTTCAAACCCGAAAGCACCGGACTTCTAGAAGCCACTCATCATACTATCCCGCAAGCGGGGACGGACAGAGAGGAGACAGGCAGTAGAAATGGCAGCGAAAGGAGGAGAAAAAGCACCCCCCTCTCCCGAAGCATCGGCAGAACAGGCATCAAAACTCTGCCAGGAAAAGTGTAAAAGCCAAAGCAAGTGGCAGTTGAATTATGAGTGCAATTATTACCCTTTCCTAATACCTCTCTACCCTGTCAACTAAATCTATCTAAAACTGGTGTGGCATGGTAAGAGGTAAGGGCAGGAAACGCCGTTTGCGAGACTATGGAGTTGAGGACAGCGCTACAAAGGTACAGGAGAAACTCGAGGAGCATCCTGGAGAGCCCCCAGTAACCACACGCAGGACCAGGAGGGCTCCCGAGTTTCCCCAGCTCGTGAGAAGAGCTTCGGAGAGGTTTGCACAAGCCCTCTCCCCTCCAGCGCGGGCCACCGAGCGGGTCAGCAGAGGCACTAGCAAGCCAGCCCCCAGGGGCTTATCGTCTCCTTGCACACTTGATGAAGCTGTTACTTCTCAGCTGGGCCATCGAGTCGGCCTCAAAAGACTTCTGGCCAAAAATAGGCTGCAGTGGTTCATTTCACTCCATAAACGCCATTAAACTGGAGAGCTCGATAGAGATATCTGTGCTTGAAAATAATAAAAATAAATCACTTCTGAAGGTTTCTCATCAGGTGGTTGTATTTTTCCCAGTCACCCATTAATTAAAATACCTGCGACATAATTGACTTGCAGTAAATACTAATTACCAAGATCCATCAAAGCAGTTCTGCTGGCTTCTGACTGCACAGCAACCTCCTCTCCACGTTTGACTACTCATGTTGTGCAACAGAGTGAAGTTGTTTTTCAAAGAACTTGTCAATTAAGTTTTATTCATCAGATAAACTTACTCCATGAGCAAACGTGAACCAGGGCTGAGGAAGGAAATCCATCACCAATTCCAACATGACCCTCAATTCACTTGCTAGGAAAAAGCAAAATTTACTCTCTCCAATAGCCCCACCGTATTTCATGAAGTCATTTACACAGTCATAACTTTATTACTCTAAAGAGCTGGGAGACTGACAAGCAGAGTTAAGCAAGGGCCTGCTCCAATTTAAGCATTACCACTGATCAACAGATAGTAGCTCAGCTCCAAAACAAGTCATGGTCACTCACATCTTTTAATCTGCTCAAATTTGGGAGCGCAGCCTGCCGATACAGCAAGCGCTCCTAAAACAAAGTGCAAGGCTCTGATCTCTCAATATTTTTGACAACGTTTTAGAGACTCTCCTGCAGGCAAGAAATCAAATCCAGCTGCTGCAGCAGCCATCTTTCTACAAGGCTCTCTTAAGTATATTTTTGCCCAAAGCAGGTTTCCCCGTCCCCGCGCAGCGACACACGCCGTTCGGTGCTGCGCCCTTCAGACTCTCGCTCTCAGCAGCTGCCCTGCCAGACGTCTGCTCACGCAGAGAACCGCTGCCCCTTTTCTTAGCCAGTCCTGCTCAGGCTGCAAAAAAATCTTTGTAGGTTAGGTGTGAAATTTCACTTTTCGTGAGGAAATGTAAGTGGAGGCCGGTGCCCGAGCTCTGCACGTAGGCACAGCTCTTGGAGACCGCTGACATTTCTGCACAAGCTCCAGAGGAAGGACAGAAACAATGAAGCTACAGAATACTCCACATACCACCAAGGGCAACTGTATGCCAAAATTAACCATTGCAAGCTTAGTCTGCATAAACCTCTCCTGCAACGGAGGTTACCGAGATGACCTGAACGTTCAGCTGGGAGCCAGCACACTGATCTCCAGTGCACCGAGTCCAGAAGCGCAGACTCGCCGCTGGGTCGTACGCATGTCAGCGCGCTCTTCGGGAGCTGAAGAGGCGTACGGCATTGCTCCTTTGAGTGTTTTCCAGAAAGGAAGGAACGCACGGTTTCATTCCACAGCCCTTAAAAATATCAGTCGCTGTTCTTTGTACTTATGAGAAGCATCTGATGCTGCTCTCTATTAAAAAGAGCCAGTAAAATCCTACACTGAAGAAAAAGCATCTTCTGGTTACGAGACAGGACAGATACACAAGTTTCCACCTTTTGCCTCTTAACAGACTCCTCGTACTCTTAAGTTGCTTTCTGTCTGGAAAGCAAACAGCTGCTTAAGCTTCCCATGTCCTCCGTGTGGTGGATTAAGTCACATTTCCAGCGTATTTGGTGACCCTGTGATCTCAGAAGCAGCCTGACCTTCTAGAGAGCGGTACCGTGTTGTCTAACGCGCCCATCCAGTTCACGCTCAGAAAGCTCAGGACAAGCTGGCAGGAGGTGAGCAGACAGGACGGAGACAGCAGACGTGCTAACCACATTAACCAGACAATAATTTTGTCAAGTTTGCTGAGAATTTTTGTTAACGAACCGAGTACCTGTATTCTTGTCAATGAGGAATGCAGATTATTTACAGTATTCACAGTAAACAGCTGAAATCAAACCAGACTTTTAGACTACGTTCTGCTTGACCTCAAAAAAAGGCCACTCGAGGGACCGGGAACAAAGAGCACCCTATGTTTAAATGGAGACATTCATTTGTTCGTAACATCAAACCAGCAACCCAACCACATGCAAAACACGCATAGGGACAAAAATAACAGTTTACATTTTGCTGCCTGAGCCCACAGCAAAAGCAAGTCTTCTCTGTGATCCCTGTGCACCGCTACGCAAACAAAGTGAATTATCAAAACATTTCCAGTAACAGATGAATCAAAGACACTTACGGCACAGCTTGGCCACTGAAGGAGCGATCAGCCCTTTTACTGGAAATCAGATAAGCAGGTAGGAAAGCTGCTAGGTGCTGACCCAGGAAAGCCCGCTGAGCCCAGACCAACAGGGGACGAGACGGACAAGCGTCCAACACTGACTGACTTAAACTGGGCAGTTAGAGAAACTAGTGTTCTTTCAGCGAAAAAGTCCAACCTGGGTTACTGCCATGTAATATTGACAGCTGTATGGTACAGTTTAAGCCTTCGAAAGTCTTTTTAAAGCATCAAGAGAAACAACTTAGATTTGCTTCTAACAAAAACGTGTAGTTGACAAAAGCGCGATGCTGTGACTCAGATTACAGGAGGCACGCAGCCTTACACCGAGCGTTTAGCATCCAGAAAACCATGGCTGGCAGCACAACCCCCCTTCTGCAGCTCAGCCCGACACTGCAAAACCTAGGCCATGCAGATGTCAGGAGGAAACAAGAAGAGACATAAAAGACTCAGCACAGGCACATTCAATAGAGGACTGCCCAGTAACAGACAGCGTGACAGAGACGGCGCGGTCCATATGCACCTCTGGTGGCTAGCCCTGCACCTCCACCGGCTCCTAACGCGCCTGCCAGAAGGGGGACCAGCACTGAGTTGAAGCAATGTGCAGGCAACATGTTATCCTTAGCAACAGGTAAGCGCCAGCTTCCGCCTGCTGCACGAGACGACGGAAGAGCCGGAGCGGGTGCGAAGCCAGCCCGCGCTGCGATGGACTTTCTCTCACCAACATGAGGACGTGAGATTCTTCAGTACTGGAGATGCTAATGCCTGCAAGGAAACCTTCCCAAAACGGGTTGCTGTTTCCTCCCCGTAAATTGCTTCCGCTGTTAGAACAAAGTCGTAATGGCTCCTCAGGAAACGGATTACAAAAAGCTGAGACTTTAGTTTCCCCCTCTGCTCTGACAGCGAGGGCACGCAGAGCCTCGTGCAGCGCCTGAAAAGGCTCAAAACCAGCGGGCGGGGGCACAACCTCCCGGCTTCGGTCTGGGAAGATGTCAGGGCTGACATAACTGGCTGGTCCCAGCTACCATCGGGGATAAAATGCTGGGCAGCGTAATGGCAATCAGCCATGCTAATGAGCTGGATTTACAACAGCATCAAATATTTCAGAAAGTAATTATATTTTCACTTCGACTCATGTAGAAGGCTATTTTTGTAACCAAGAGAATTCATTCCAAGTTTGTATATGAGCTTGCACATAGTTCAGGATTTGAAAAAAGATGAGCCCGTCTCTGCCAAATTCAACAGAAGAGGGAGAAAAAGGAAGAAGCGATTTCTACTTTTTTGTGGTGATCCACACACCGCCGAACTCTAATGCACAATCAAGTGATTTTGCTGCAATTACGGCTTGCTGCACAAGGTAAGATGCACTTCACAAGCCCTTGGAACTGCCGAGCGTCCAGCACAGTGATTCACGTTTGAGGAAAGAACTGGAAGACTCAGCTGGAGGAAGTCAGGTGTTTCACCAGGCGATCCGCACCCTCCAAACATCAGCTGCTGCTTGCTTCTTCCTTCATCTGCCCCTTCGCAGAGAAGAAATCCAAAGGACACGGGCAATGTTGAGACAGTGGCATGACAACCACCTACAAAGGTACTGAGGAACTGGTATTAGATTATAGTTACTGGAAACCAGCGTTTTTCAGCTCAAGTTGTCTTATTTTCCTTAATTTGGGGCTTCTCTTGCTTCACTAAGAGCTTGGTCTTTTACTTCAACTCAGCCTCTCTTGCAGCAAAGTGAGAGGCTCTGACATCAAAAGCAGATCTTCTGCAATGACTGACAGGACAAAAAGGCAAGTATTTCCCCCGAGCTGACGGGCCGTATGTGACCGTCGTCACAAGGCCGCTGCCTGGAAGCGGATTTAAGCCAGCTCACTTCACGCACGAAGGCTTTTCCTCCTTTCCCGAGGCTCACGTTGGCTAAGCTGGTAAGGACCAAAGCTGCAAAATTCCGACTCTGTCACCTGGCACAAAGTTCCAGAGTGTAGGTAAATTTCTATTTCTACAAGTTTTCTAATTGGTCATGGCAATAAAACAAACAAACTAATAAATCAGTCAACAGTTCTTGCAATTGTACTGCATAGATACTTTCTTCCTTTAAAGAATAGCTTCTGTGATCAAGAAGGCTCAGCCAAAACATTGTTAGCACATAATGGAGTTTAAAATGGATGTAACTAATGCATGCTAAGATAACATCAGATATCAAAAAGATAAGAAAATACATGGTTTTGACAACAAAATACTACAGAACGGCAGGACTGCCCGTTTCTTTGAAAGCTACTGACAAACACCAACATTTCTGCTATGGGCAACAGGTTTCATGTAACTTGCTGGGAAGCAAAGTATTCAGCAACACTTTAAAATCCAACCGGACGACTATTTCCAACGTCTTTAATCCCAAAGTCAGCATAAAAGAGGAGCAGCACCACCTGTCAGTGAAACCTAAAGAAGAAACAGAGGTTATGGGAGTCATTTTTCCATCAAGTTGCTGTCATTTATTTCTTTACTCCTCTTGTCAACGGAAAGTTTTCAGGCTGAAGGGCATCTCTCAACTGAAACAAGAGTGTGGCAGCTCTTTTCAGTTTACTGTAGTTGACCGAGTGCATTATCTGATTAAAGAATGCAATAAATGTACTTACCAAATATTTCCCCTCCACTAGCATACTCTGTCACTAGATAAATCATCCTCTCCGTCTCCATAACCTGGACACAAGGACAGAAAAGCGACAGGTAAGGAGACCGCCGTGCGCAAAAAGAAACGTAACTAAAAAAAAATTTACTCTTTCTATGACACGGGTAACTGCTTTCATCAAATCGGAAGCGTTACTTTCCCAGGCTTTACCGAGCTATGCAAAGGGATGGACAGGTGCTGGGGAGAGTAAGAATCAAACAACTAAACACAACACTTCACCTGCACCTTCCTCCTCTTATTTCCCCTCCCTTCGGCGTTTGCTCCCCATCCTGCCTCGTTCCAGCAGCCTGGGTGACTTCTCAGGGCTGCTACAACCAAACTAGCTCCCATTTCTAATTACTCAGTCCGTTGCAGGCACTAAAATACCGACACAATTTTGCCAAAGGAGGAATATTCGCTGAATCGATAAGGGACTTCCAAGTGAGTCAAAAGCTATTAGAAATAAACCAGAGCTCGGGCCTTGCTTTAGAGAGTCCACACGTTTCAGGCAGGTAGCATTCCATTTTTAACAGTTTTTAACACACATTTTTAAGAGACTATTAGGATTTTGGGGCCATAGCGGTTCAACACACCAAGGCCAGTGATTTCTTCCATGGGATTTCTTTAGAGAGCCGTGTACTGTGCAGACAAAGGCAGCGAGGGGCCGATGGACAGTGTCTCGGAAGCGCACAACTGATTTCTGAGCGTGCCCCTATCGCCCTTAGCAAAACTTAACACCCCAAAATGACCTCAGAGTCCTGACTTACGTAGGTATTTTTAAGCATATTTCTGTTTCCAGACAAAATCTCATATATTATTGACTACTATCATTACAGACACTTTCTCCTTTTTCATTTATACCTTTTAAGTTTGATAAGCTCATGGAAACATGATTTTTAAACTCAGATTCCGGATGAAAAGCTGTGAAAGGCTCTGAATTCCCAACTCCAGATTTTAGTAGTTTTTATCTAAAAATAAATGCCACTGAAAGTACCCAGAAAAAAACAGTCAGATGAAACATACTTCACAGTGGGTACTCTTCTCACCTTAGCAGAGCCGAGCCACAAGTGTCACCTGTTCAGTGTCATATCAAAAGCTTTAGATGGAATAAACCAGGTCGAATAATGGGTGTTTGACTCAAAAAAAAAAAAAAAAAAAAAGCAAAAAGCTTTAAAGCTTTAAGGAGTCAGTCTGCAGAGCAGCGTTCCCTACGTACCTTAAAAATGCCACAATTCTGCAGCGTCTGCTGTAAGCATCTCACGCTTGGCGCTTTGGCCAGAATAGCTAAACATTAACCTCTGTCGCTTCTACTCAGTTTTAACTCTTTGGACTCCAAATAAATACTCCTATCTACGAGGCACAGATGAGAGGCAGACTGGGCTTGAACAGACAAGAGTCAGTTCTAGGGAATGACAACTTCTACTGAGGGTTACCACAACTTCTCCCTTAAAACGCACGCACGAACATTACATTACAAAAGGAAATAACCCCAGCATATTTCCCCCAGGATTTCAACTTTTTAACATTCGATGCCTGCCATCCGAGTCCGGCAGCCACAAGCGGGATCACCCCTCTTAATTAGTCTCTTGCACCTGGATACTGCCCCGAGAGGAAGGTCCCTGGGCAGCCCTTTCTCCGCTCTGTGCGCCAGCCCAAAAAAGAGCTGACTTTCCACCCACAGCTCGGATGGAAGTCCCCTCCCTTCCCAAAAGAGCCTGTGACTGTGAGGCCTCCGGCAAGCGTCCCGCCACAGCAAGGGGGCAGGTAGTTCTGCGTGAACCTGGCAGCCCGTGGGCAGCTCCCAGGACCCCGGGAAGGCACCTCTGTCCCACAGCTGCCCAGAACTGGGACTTCAGGCAACAGAGGAGCGTCTACAGAGCTTTTCAGCACTGCTTGGGCCCTTGTACCAGGAAGGCCCAGGGAGGGAGCACTTCATCCGTCCAACAGCTTTCAAAACAGCCTTTAGCATTTCACCGAGGTGGTGGCCTCCCTCACCCCTCTGCTCCCATCGCTCCGCTCATCACCAGCCTGTTGCGACTTCTTTGCTGTTCTATTTCACCGTACAGTCGGAGGGGCACCACCAAATACGTGCGTAAAAGGCAACACACGTGGATTCTGTCTCTGGTGGTTTTGTTTGCAGACTAAAGATGCCAAACAAGCTGGAGAAAAAGTCTGCAAACAATATTCAAAAGCAGGTCTGCCGGTGCTATCGATCACCTTCCAGGAAAGCACGGAGCAGATCAGCAAGTCCTCGGGGCCGCTGGGCTGGCGGAGGAGAGCAGGGGAGCCACATGCTTTCAGCCCTGCTCGCGGGTGGGACTTAGTCTCTCCCTTAAATTGCGAAGGGGAGCCCGCATCCGGTTTCGACTGGGAAACTGAAAAGCACACAATAGCCATAAACAAATGGCAAGAGGCCAGCCCGCAGCGGAAGCGTGATCTCCCAGAAAAGAGAAGGATTAGCCACACTTTCCCCGCTCCTGCCCCTCTAATCAAAGTAACTCTGAGACACTGAAAACATAAAGGACTTTCCCAGCTTTTCACCTAGGACGACTGGAGGGATCACCCTAGAGAAAGCCTTGCTACACAGTGTAAAGCAGAGGGATGGAAAAGCCACTGCAGAGCGCTCCTACCTGGTATAACCTGATGATATGTGGGTGGCAAAGCATCTTCATGATCTGAACTTCTCGAAATATCTTCTTCAGATTCTCTTCGTCCAGCTGTGTCTTATCAATGATCTTTATAGCAACCTAGCAGAAGGGGAAACAGAAGACAGGTTATTGACCCAATCGCATATTAGGAAAAGCATTAAAAAAACTAATACTGCACATTAGACTCCACTGTGCTGAACACCGCAGGAAAACAGACAAGGTTGTCCCTGCCTCCGAGAGCCTGGGATCTCCAAGCAGCCTCCCAGAAGCCAGCTGGCTTGCCCTAAATTGGGCGGGAGGCAGCTTCATTCCCAAACTCTCAGGGTATCTTCCCTACAGAGGGTACCTCATTGAGAGCAGTGCTACAGAAGGCAGTGAGATTTTTAGGCTGTTGCCCGTTACCGCAGTACCACATGGTCACAGAGGCACGCAATGCTGTGCTGAAAAGCAAGTTATTTCTAAACTCCTGGATCTATTTCAAGCGAGTCCAAACATTGGTTCTGTTTGCTCAGAGGAACCGGGTTCCTAGATCTCAGCACCCAGCTTCGCTCTTCAGCCTCGCCGCTGTCCTGTTAACTTAGGGCTGGAGGATGTGCCCAAGCACCAGCCTGGGAGCGGCAGCGCTCCGGCACACACGCAGCGAGCCGGACGGAGCGGCTGCCAGCTTGCCACACAGCGGGGAACAGCTTTCAGGCACCGAAATGGGGATGCGAACCTTGCTCACTGTAACAGGGCTGATAAATACCAGCAGGGATGGGAATGGGGGGTTCAGGCTTCTAACAATCGAGGTATTTATTTATTTATTTTAAATGAGAAGTGCTCTATAACGCTACACTAATGTAGTTTAAACAAGCCAAAGTGCTTCCAGTTAGCTGCTCTCCAGCCTCGAAGACCTCCTCGCTGCTCTTCCCTCCACCTTCCCCGGCGCCGGTGGCTCCCAGCGCTTTTGGGCACGGACAGTAAAGCCGTCAGACTCCAAACAGGGAGACACTTCTGTGCGAAACAGTACCTCCCCTTGAGTCCACTGTAAGAAAGTAATTTGTTTCATCCAACGCACACAGATAATAAGGAAAGGAATCTTTTCTGGAAGGTGTGATTTAGCGGGGGAGAAAAGGCAACTCTCTCAGCCAGTGCGACACGTCGCTGGAGCACAGAGCTGAGAGAAAAGGCTGCTCCTACTGCCAGAGGAACATTTGCACTGCTGCTTCTAAATCGGATCTCAGCCGTGAGTTACCAAGCACCTTCCTCCCCACCGAGAAACATCAGTGTGAGCGAGCAGCCATAGCACGCCAGCCTAGTTCAAGATTTGTGGGCTGAATTAACATCCACCAGCAGGTTCTCTCGCTTAGAGATGGCACTCTCTCTGGGAAGAGCGCCGCTTTTACAAATCCTCTCCTGGTTGCTTTGCTAAAGCGTAATTTACAAAACTTCTGTCAGGGCAGACTGCAGAATCATGCAAAGATGAAGGGGAAGGGCGTGCAAAGCAGCGCTGCGGTAAAAAACGCTGATGGTGCGCAACCCGAAAGATTTGACACAGGAGCCCAAAGCCCAATTACATAAATGCTCAGCTTGTAACGGACTCCAGCGTTCGCTAGGGACGAGGACAAGTGCTCCGCACACAGAGGCGTGCCGTGTCCACGGACAAAAAACCACAGTGGCACACCATCTGAAACACGTGTATTTCTCCTCTCGCGCCAAACCCCAAGGGCAATGCTAAATGATGCTCTAACAGGCATGGTGCTGTTTGGAGAAAGAAAAAAAAGAAAAAAAGGATCTTTAGGATCTTTAAGGGAACAATCTGAAGCACATGAAAATTAAGCTTCATATTTTGTCATAAAATCCCTGCCAGGGGAATAACTGCCCTGCAAGTAAGCAGAACACAGCAGAATCCCGAAAAGGCACCAAGTACAATAAGCTGTTTCTTTCATTTGAGACCCTTAATTCAGAGTACAGGAACGATTCCAGACTTCTAAGTCACCGAGCATGCTTCCTACAGCAAGAACAGAAGCTGAAAGGCAGCCAGGTCTGGCACTCGGCACTGGAAGCTGCTGGCAGGAGCGGGGTTAGAGCCGAGACACAAGGTGAAACGGCAGAATCGGACCCCGTTTGGCGATGCTGCCAAGCACTAACCGGCAGTGATTAACGGAGTGACGAGCCGCCGCTGCCCTGTTGTAGGCTGGCAGCGTTCTGGGCTGCAGTTCATCCTCCGCTGAGGAGCCGATAGGCAAGAAGTGCATGTTTCATCAGCTACGGTTCTGCTAGATCTGCCCCGTGGGTTTCAAGGACAAGGCTCAGGAGCGGACCGGGGAAGTTAAGAGAGCCAGAGGGGCCTGGAGAGCGCTCGCTACATGCTTGTCACCAAGGATTTTCCCTGCAAGAACAAACCTTTGTAAAGCTTAAACCTATATAGATAGCTAAAGCTAAGAGAAGCTTCCTCAAAGAGTGAAGGCAAGATGTGTACCAAGAGACATGAGTCATTTTCAGGCACAAATACGTAAATGAGAATCCACAGATGTAGAGTATTCCTAAACTCCTTGCTCGTTTCCCAGCTCTGTATTTGCTCTAAAGAAATCTCGTCTCCCAGCTTGATTACATGGCTTGAGTTGACACTCTTGGCCAAGTTCAAGGTATGTACAGCATTTGACTGACTATAGCTCGGTCAGCAGGGCCAGACAAAACAGGAGCACTGAATTACTCTGTTTTCCTCTCTGATAACGCGGGGCAGGGCGAACCGGGCTGCCATGTCACCTGCCTGCCTGCCCCTCCGCTGTGTGCTTTACACGTGGTGCCCTGAAACTCCACACCCACAAGACACACAATACCTGAATCGGTAGCAAAGGAACACAAACGCCAGCCAGAAGCTGTCTTCTGGTGAAGGATCTTACTGTGAGCTCGGCCACGCGGGCGGCCCTTGAGCAAACCTAAACCCATCCCCAAAAGCTATGAGGAGAGACCTGACGTTTCTGAAGAGGTTTCTTCACAATTCCCTTCAACTGCCTCCGGCAACTGATATAACATAAAAGGTAAAAGTCTCCTGAAAAAGCCTGGGGAAAGCACCTTGTGCTCCGGTTTCAGGAAATTCAGAGCTTCCTCACCAACGTGCGAGGGTGGAAGTAGGAAATCCCCTCCGCGCTCGCCGCAGAAGGGAAAGCGCAGGGAATTTCGGGGGGGGGGGCTTGCGCTTCACCTGGGGCTTTGCAGAGGGACTCTGTTTGGTTTCTTTCGGAGATCTGCTCTTTGGTGCGATTCAGAGGACTGCTTTTTTTCCAGAGGGAAGGAGTGGTTTAAAGGCTTTCCAGAACAGACCAAGTTGGTTTCTCCATTCCCGCATTTCCCAGCTAATATTCTCCCTCCCTTCAGAGATGATTCAGGATTTCGACAGAAAAAAAAGACTGGCTGAAGTTCTCTGGTCACATCAGCCAGACTGACTTCATCGAGGACTCGGTGGCAGGGAAAGGGCCACAATGGATTCAGCCCCGCTAAGCGCACGCTTTCCTTCCTTTGGGGAAGTCCGTCCCGCCGAAGGCTCTCGACCAAGAAAGAGCCCCGGCAACTGCGTGCCCTCCTCCTCCTCCTGGCTTTTGCTCTATCCTCCAAACTGGGGATGCAGGTTCTGCACACAAGTTTGCAGTTTTTGTTTGCGGTTCTTCCTGCTAGCAGTTAACGTGCTGCTGCCGTCACAAAACCACCTCGCCCCAGGAGAAAGCGTCAAGAAAGTACAGGCAAATAGGTCTCCTGCTCCAGCAGAAGGGAGCGCTAATGTTTACGGTACCACTAGAACTACAGCTCTGCAATATTACTCATGCAAAAAGAACCATTTTCAGGTAGTCTCATGAAACACTAGAAAACCCAAACCCCAAATCGAGTGCATTCCCTCACGCTTAGAAACACCACATAAACTAGAGAGGCGAGAGCAAGACTAAACGTCATTAAATAAAGAACAAATTCGGCTACAACTAGAAGTGGAAGAAAACCATGATCTAATTTCTTAAACAATGAAATAATATAAAAAAAGAGTCTGGAAAATTAACTATTCTTTTATCAAAAGTTAATGAAGCTTACAGGCAGTAGGATATATGCCAAGTCTGGAGCACACACGCTGCTACCAATTAACAAAATGTTCCCTCCATTTCTAAACATTTCTTTTTTTTTTTTTCCCCTTCTTGGATCCAAGTAGAACTTGCACTAGTAATTTGAGGAAGAAATCGTTATTTGGAAGAAATGTTAAGTTGCTAAAACCAACCATTGGTAGAGCAAAGGTAAGGTGTTCAAACTGACGCCTGCAAGGCACTGCCGAGGTCTCGCTCTTCGGACCAGAAGGCTTGTCCATTGTATTTCCAGATTTTCCTTCTGCTGGTGCACTTCAAGCTGGACACTGCTCTGGGTTTCCTGGACTCTAAAGCTGTGTGGAGTGTGTGCACACGCCAGGCAAAGGCCTTGAGAGGACTAGTGGGAATTTCAAGCCAGATTAGCAGGAAAGCAAAAGGGGTAGTTGAGGAACTAAAGGAGAGGTACTGAAACTCTGGAAGGCCAAAGGGCACGAGCGTTTCTGACTGATATCAACATGTCCCCCTGCATCACATGGGAAGTCAAGAGGGAGAGAAACTACATCTCAGACCGAAGCAGCAAGTTGCTTTCACCGCACCCCAGAACGCTCGCGGATGGGAACTCCCAGGGTCCCCGGCGAGCTGCCCCGAGCACCGACCATTTTCTGCACCCCAGCATACAGAGCCGCTGCGTTTCCCAGCTCTCAAAAACACAGGGTTCTCCTTAAGTTCTCGGAGTATAAACGAAATTCTATGTTCCTATTTTGCACTCGGAGGTCAGATTTTAAAATCTGGTAGCCACCAGAGCTATAAGGTCATGCCGAGGGTGAGAGTCTCCTAATCGAGGCACAAGTCTTGGTACAGGAGAGAATACCTACTTGCGGGAACTAAAATTTATATAGACATCCTGTTTATCTGCTAAGCGTGGCTAATACTCACACAGACTTCCTTGAATCAATACTGCCGTGCCAACAAGAAGGGAAATAAATTGCTGAGCGCCCAGGCAGACGGACAGGAGGACGGGGGTGGCACGGGGACAGCAAGAGGACAGCCACCGTGCTCTTAACTGCTCCAACTTCTTGGAAAGTATACGAGGGAGGGGAAAAGGTAGGAGCAAACTGTCTGTTTTCAGTGGAAAGGAGCTGTGAAACAGTGAATGCTTCCTTTTTCTTCTGTGCAGTGAACAAAAGAAAAAGCTAAAGACCCTGGCCGGGGCTACCATCTATTACTTCATGCCGCGCATTTGCTTAGATCTAATTATAGTTATAATTAAGCTATAATTAAAGTTTCCTGCATGGATGATCATTCCATAAAGAAACCACCTTTTCCATTTCAGTTCAGCTGTTTCTATAGCGGCGTAAGTTAAAATCAGGGAAAAACCCCCTTCTTTCGGAATGTGACCACGTGATCAGTCTAATCAGTAATAGTTATAAGAGTATAATTATGCCAGTAAACGTTCCCATAAGTCAGCAATTGATCTCCTCAACGTAACAAGAGCCAACAGATGGCACCGACAAATTGACTGCATTGAAAAAAATCAACATGTTTATTTAGGAGAAAGACATTTCCTCGAATTGTTCCGAGGACTCCTCCCGCTCAAAATTCCTCCTGGAAAACCCTCAATAAACATTCACTGGATGTATTCTGCTGCACATTAACACGTCCGTGCGAACTGGCTCCCGTGTCACCCTGTGAGGGCACGTGCCAGAGAACAACCGAATGAAGAGCCGCCCCCGGCGCGGGTCTTGGGACTAATAAATGACTAAGCCTGGAGAAGGCCCACCTAAATGCAAAGGCAGGCACCTCAATTCCCTCTACGGTCCAAGCTACGTCAGCTCAGAAGCCCTCTCCTTTCCATCCACTAGAGCTGCAGTCTTACCGGGCTGACAACGTGAGCTGTCAGAGGGCCGGACGGAGAAGAACTCTTTCCAGCTGCTCCCGCCTGCCAGAAACACTTGGGAAGCTCGGGAACACGGCCTATTTGGATTGAGCAGCTGCTGGAGGGGTAAAAATCACTCCGGTAAGCAGATACCAAAGCTGCACAGGACCTTCAGGAGAATTCCAGTAGCAGAGACCAGAATTAAGACAGAGGGGGGAGGAAGGGAAAAAAAAAAGAAAAATCAAAGAGAGAACCCTGACATCAGTGGCAGACGCAAACTGGAAAGCATGGCAGTCGAGGCACAGCGGTGACAGCACAACACACCTCAGGAAACCTCCCGGGTACGATCGCATTTAGATGTTACGTGCAGCATCCTCCACACCTCCTCTCTGCTGCGAGCGGGGTGGTGAGCATTAAGGTGCCGCAGCGCACCTACCAAGGGGCTGAGGCTCGGCCCTTTCCTCTCTCCAGCTGACCTGCACCACGCTACATGCTCCGGTGTCCTCACGTGTCCCACGCCGCAGATCGGGCTCCGCCATTCCCGTTTTCCCCACATCAGAGCTGCCTGGTTAGAAGAGCTCTGCAGACCAGATAAGCAAGCAAGTACATGCAGAAGGAGATATGCGTATTAGCTACATCTAGAGGCACTTAACTGGCATATGGACACACGGCTGTGATAAAAACAAAACTTGAACTCTAGGCTACTGCAGGTCACGTCCCATTTCGGGAGCTCAGTTTGATAGCTGTCACTCCGCAGCAGCGCCGTGTTTCCGTATGGACAGTCGGATGGCAGAGGCACATGTTTTTCTGGCAAGCTGTCATCACAAGCCTGCTTGTGTGTCTAGGGTCACTAAAAGCGATCACTCTAGACGCAAATAGGCAATTTGTACAATTTTCAGTCATAAGAAAATGCTCGACAAAAAAGATGCATTCTTACTGACGTTCCAGGTACGCAGACAAAAGCTCATTACTGAACTGGCGAGACTTCTCTTGACAAGCTCCTGGGCAGAAGAGAGGCATCTCCTCCTCAGAATTAACTAACTAGCAGAATCCACCTAACTAAAAGTGACGTAGCAGATAAAACTAGGCCATTCTGCAGCAGAATCGGTGGCTTTTGGAGGTGGCACAAATGCAAATATTGGCAGCAACTGAAAGCAGGAAACTGTGGACCAAGATGCGCATAGCAAAGTTGCATTTGCTCAGGAAGGAAGTTATCGCCTTGTCCACATCCCTCTTCAGAATCAATGCAGCGACTTGTGTCTTGCAGAAGGTGAAGAAAATACCGATGGTGTTTTCAGAAAAGTCAATATGTCCAAATCCTCTTGGCCTGCTGCAGCGTTAATACCCTGCTTGTGTGAACGCTGTACTCTGCTATGACCTTTCCTTGTCCCCAGGGGAACAGAACTGGGATTTCAATGACAGAAGCACAAAACCCACATTCACATCTACAGCTCCGCATACCAGCTAAACCCAGTTAAGAAAATCTCATCATTTCAGTGCAAATACAACAGCCTACAAGCACGGTCGGAACCATCGCAGCCAGCGGAAACTCATCTACAACACCCTTCAGGAGCACAGCCTTTACCCGTGCTGACAACCAAAACACCCATTTCTCCTTTTCCAGTCTCCTATTAACACTACACCAGCAGCTGCAGCTTCTCTTCTCAAAAAGAAACTGTCGAACACATACAAGAGGTGAACGCCCCTGCCCGAAACACACTGCTTCACAGCACGAGCCTCAAACGGTGACGGAATCCGAAATGCAACTTCTTTTTCCTCTTCTGGCAAACGCGAGGTATCCTCTTGCACGTTCAGCCACAGCAAGTGAGAAATAACGTTCTGCAAGCAACCAGCAAGCTCGATCGCGTTGCTAGAACTGGTTTCCAGGAATCGTGTTCTCCTCCACTTGTTAGTTACCTTGCATCACAGGTCAGCAACGGTGCGGTTCTGTGGAGCTCTTCCTAATTATTTCATCACCTGGGGTAACAGCAGGAAACAACAGAGCAAAGGTAACTTAGAATCTCTGGCTGCTGAACATGCTAATATAAACTACTTCACAGGCTGGCTGAACACCATTACGATTGCCGAGAAAGGCAAGGGATGTGTAACTGCAGACACCAATGAGATAAACAAGGCATTTCGGTGCACGAAGAACCTCCTTCTGCAGATGGGAGGTGCTGCACGCCCAAGTTCTTCAGCTTGCAGCAGGGACGTGCCGGGAAGCATCACCTCAGACTGAAAACACCAGACCTGGAAGAGACAGTGCGGAGGGACGGGCTGCAGTGCTCCGCACACAACTGCGCCGGCCGGCTGCTCCTGGTGTGCAGCAAAGGGCTTGGCTGCCTTGTAGGGTATTGCTGCACAACACCGCAGAACCTGACGGCTGCTCACCGAGTTACCCGGGCTTCAGGCTGGCCAGACCGCGACCAAGGTCAGCCATCTGCAGCTTAAGCACGGGAATCCCGTACGCCACACCACATCTACCTCCCAGCCCTTATTCTTCTTAGAGACGAGATTTCCAGACCCTTTTCTAAGTCCTGGTCAGAAGCTGCATCTCCTGGTCCCGGCCACTACCGCCTTGTCTTCCCCAGCTGCAGCAAGAGACTACATGGGATTGAACCGGAGGCAGAGCCAGTCTTAGCAAACCAGGTTCTAGCTAGCCACACCTACCCAATTCAAACGAGAGCACGGATGGTATGTTCACACAATCCCTGTCTCCTCTGAACTCCACCAGGTTTACGTTGGGCTGCGTTTACAGGACAACTGCCCTCTTCATCTTTTTATTTAGCACTCTGTTACAAGAGGGGAAAAACCCTCCAGCTCCACGGCTTCAGCTGACATTTGTGCCAGTAATTTGGTTTTAGTTCAGAAGCCTTAGAAAATTACTCTAATGCTTAACAGATGCAAGTTGAAGAACTTCACAGGAGTCAGAACCATGAATTAGAGGTGGTATGGAAAATTATTTATTTCTCCCAGTGGAGGAAAAACAACAAAGCACACCCACAAATGCCAGCCTACCGTGACGGCCTGCGCTACTGCGCTTCAGCACGTCCACGTGTCCATCCACAGAGAGCAGGCACGGAAAACTGAATGCCCGGTTACGTGACAAATGAACTCCTTCATACCTTGACTATAAACGCAGAATATCTAAGCATCGGCAATAAAAGTTAGCTTAAGCCTAAGGAAAAAAAGCTCAGGTAAAAGCCAAGTCAAGGCCCCCCTCCCCACTTCTGTCAGACCCCCAGCGCCGGCTCTTCCTATCTTGTTTCCGCTCCAGGATCTCTGATCTAATGAGAGTCTTTCTATGGCAGAGATTGAGATCTCCCAAACCAGTACACACTTTAATTAGTTCACAAAACCCAAGTTGCAAATCAGGCCGCTATCTGGTCAAATCTAACCCGAGCTGCAGGTGTAAAACACATCATACGGGCATTTAATGGGAGAGCAGCTTTCGCCTGTCACGTTGCAGTGGCCCTACGTTAATTTTCAGGGGACGTACCGAGACAACGCAAGTACTGCGTGGGCCTGCTGGAGTGAAAGGAAGGAAAATTCAGCAAGGAACACTGCTGTGGTGCAGCCGTACGGTCTGCTGACAGTTTGCAGCGCTACCTCCATGGGTTCGATGCAAATTAAAAGCAATCTTGGCACTTACTACACAAAGACTGCACTTGCTAATTAAAACCGGTTTTTGAATGAGCTTAGTTAGACTAGTGTGGAACCTTATGGAGGTACGTTTAAATTGAGGTAAACCGGTTAACTAGTCAAATGCGATGTGAAAAAGCAGCTCCTGGTCACGTAAGCATGACCTAGTCTGCAGAAGAGGCTCAGATCCAGTCCCTCTGGCCAGTGGACACGAAGGCAGCATTTCTGCTTGGGCCTGACCGGACCCCTGCGTATGCTACAGCTTGGCCTCCTGGCAGCACAAGAGAAGCCAAGAAGTGAATCAAAATCTGGGAGGATGCTCACCCACCATGGTCGCCTTTCACTATAGGTTATCGTCCATCTCGGGGCACCACGTTCAAACCATTTTCTTAATCACCCTCCACCCATAAAGTGATTAAACAGCTGAACTTTTGTCCAAAAGCACACAAACAGCAAGGTCGGGCCACGTCTGCGCAACGCTGGCCATCAGGACGTGGCACTGACCTCATTTTAAATCCAGGGGAATGGAGGAAAGGTCTGGGAAGATGAGATGACAACGCAGGATGTTCTTGCCTTTATCTGCCGTATTTCCCCCGCACGTAGAGCAGCGTGCATCACGCTGCACGTAGGAGGGGAGGCACAAAGCAGCTCGCGTGTGCTCGGCTCTGCACCTCAGCAGCGGTGAAAGAGCTGACATCTGAGGGGGAGAGAGGGAGAGGAGGGGAGAGCCGCCAGGATGTCACCGGGCAGGATCCTGCAGGAGGCCGGGTTGCCTGGAGACAGAGCCAGCAAGAGGAGGAGGAAAAGCCATTGCCGAGAAGAAAATCAAAACGCCTTTCACAAGCGGAGTTCAATCCTGTGCCCCAGCACACGGTCACCGAGGGGAGTTTAATCGGAAAGGACATCGCCGTCATCCAACACTGCTGCGGTTGTTCCAGGTTTCTTCTGAAAACTGCATTCCTGGCTCTGCTGAAGTGTTGCACATCGTCATTTGTGTTTAATGTAAAGTTTCTAGCAAACTCAAGTGTACACGAGGTTCCCCCCCGACCAGCCCCCTGTACTTCACACCTTCGAACAACTTAAAGAAATCCTGGTGCTGCACTACAGCTCAGCGCAGCGTGCCCCGGACCACTACCAGATGCCTGACTGCCACCAGGTGAGACCAAACCCACGGCAGTTCACCTCAGAGGGCAT
>NW_009647217.1:13424-50050 GCF_000708025.1 Charadrius vociferus | reverse complement strand
CATTCCTGCGCTGGGTTTGCCGCCCTTCTTTTGTTTGCAAAGACAGCAGGGGGGAGGAGACCAGAGTGAATTCATCTACGCTATCAGTCTGACACACGTGTCAGACACTCCCGGTGACATCCAACATAATGCAGCAGGCTGTAACAATATCAGGAAAATGGACCGCTTCTGAGAAAAGCTGGCCGTTACAAGCGCTGGGGTCTCCCTGACTTGCAGGAATTACACCCAGAATGATGCGGACTGGCACTGGGTTGAAGACACGACTCCCACACTTTCGCTTAATGCAGGTACAGTCTTTTTTCAAAGATGGAGTCCTTTATTTTGTCCCTACCTCACAATCTCTCCGAAAAGCCCAAGGAAGGAATAAGAAAATAAAATCCATACGGAGAAGTGTGTTGGATCATCGATGACTAAAGCCACCAACTTTTTCTTTTGGACACTTCCAGACGTGAATGCCACCCGTGGTTACTCCTTCCCCTCACAGGCAGCAGAGGAGGAGGGAGCACAGTGCCTAGTGTCAAGGCTGTGCTACAGCCTAAGCATTCAATACAAACAAGACGGAGTTTACCAACACCTTTAATACCCGCTTGTCAATATTATGACAGGAGACGTTAGTTGTACGCGGTAACTGACCACCATTCAGACCTTTGACTCCTAACATCTCTTGAGATTGCCATTTTAAGACCTGAAGTGCCGTCGAAGAGCCAGTGTCGCTAAAACCAGAAAAGGCTCAGTGTCCAACGAGCGAAGCTTTATTAACACGGATCGCACCAAAGTGAGAGCACCTCGCAAACACCCAACTGCAAACTCTTTAGTTGCAACCGATGTACTGTTGCTTTGCCCAGCGCCAAGCGCTAGTCGAAGGGCGTGCACACCAAGTAACATATGCAGCCCATGTCAGCACCAGAGTCGAGACCTGCCTGCAAGATCACCTGTGCTCCGACGAGCCCGTTGCTAACATCGCTAACGCTCCTGCCCGCAGCCAGCGGAGCTGGAGGAAATCCTACTCGACTGTTACTCACCGGCGCTGCGCTAGAGCAACACTACACTCTTGGACCAAGTTGCTTAGCAGCAGAGTTTTGGAAATGTAGTCGCACGCAGGAAGAAATCTGTCACAGCAGGCTACGCATCAAGAATGCTGTACGGCAGCGGCCACGGGTCCGCCTGCTGCGAAACCAAGCTGTACTTGCTGCAACACAGAGACCTCGTTTGAGAGCAGACGAGGAACGAGACGCAGTCTCCCTTCCAGGATTTTAGGCCTCAAATATCCATAGGAAGTCTTCACAAAACTGCCAGGATATTAGAGCAAGCAGGTTTTAAAAGCCTTATTGAAAGATCCCCTGGATTGTCATTTTGCAAGCCTTATTGAAAGATCCCCTGGATTGCCATTTTGTGCTAATTCAGTCGTGACCTGAAAGTGCAAGTGACAAGGAAGGGCAGCACGTTTCAGGTACACAGCTCAAAACTGGACTCGGGTTGGAACGCGAGTGGATTGGATTACTGAAAAACAAAAGCTCGGAGGGAAGGAAAGGTAGTCGATGGTACGCATGAAGCGCAGTGTGACGAAACACACTGTACTTGGGGGCTGGATATTTCTAAGCAATACTTACAATGCAAAGCTCACTACTCGGATCGAGAGGTCTCCAGAAGGAAGAGGGAACACCTGAACCTGCCTCACGTCAGAAACGCGTACGGAGCAGCCGGCACTGGCTCTCAAGAAGTAAAGAGTAGCTGGCTATTTTTTAAATGACCACAGCAGCGTGCATGCAGCAAGAGCACCTCCGGTTTGGCTCCCGGGCCTCGCACACAACACAAGAAATCCTACTGCCGTAAGCTGCAATCGGGAAAAATACCTGGCACTGTACCAGGGTGTGCAGCAGAGCCACAGGGAGCCTTTGCACCGCCTTCCAATTTACTTCCCGAGGCTCCTCAAGGGTTAAAGCAGAGGACTTCTGGAAGATATTAAGCACTGATGTCTTGGCTTCCCTTCTGCAAACAGAAACAATCTCCAGAGGAATCTGTCATCCCGTATAACAATCCCTTTCACTCAACCTCAGCGGCCCGCTCCCTTTGCCTTGCCACAGCCTAAGCGGCGGTGGCTCCGTGCTGAGCTATTACACTGAATTATGCCCACATTCCAGGGAGGAGGCCAGGTTCTGCCGTAACGCCAGCATACGCAGTACTTTTAAGACGGAGTTATATTATGCGCAGTCATATTCGGGAGCATAATAGCTCCTGGTTAAAAAATAAGGCTGTAAGAACGTTAAATAGCGCATTGGGATCACAGCAGTATCAGAGAAAATTTAAAGTGACAGACAGGATGGAACGGATCACTGTTCCACTTTATATGCCATCAAGTCCATTTGGGAATATGGCATTCTGGGCTCTAAATTGCAAACTTGCACAGATATTTTCCTAAGTCTGTAAGCGTTAGGACTTTTCTATAGCGAAGTGAATCTCCTCGGATATTCCAATTAAACCGAAAGCAATAGCCAATACTACAGCACACGCTTGCAGAAAAGGCAGTTACGCTGTGATATTGCTACAACTCAGTGACTGCAAAACAGTCAAACCTTGTGCCCAGGGTACCCCCTGGGAATCGGGAGCACATCGCAAGAGGCGCGGGGCCAGCTCCGCTCCCCGTGATGCCAGCGACACCGCCGAGCGCTCCCCACCAAGGAACTGGCACCTCGCAACTTCCCCCCCAAATATCTGCATGTCACCCTTTAGAAAGGCTACTGAATGACCAGAAAGACTACAAAATCGGAGCTATGAAAAACTACGAAAAGAATCTCATCTGACAGACAAAGTTCTGAGGCCACCATTAGCTATCAGCAAGTCCAGGTTTTGCCAAGATCCACAGAAGTTAAAGGTTTCAGGTGCATCAACCACTCCTGCGTGCATCAACAGCCTGCACCGCGAGGGACGCCGCGCTGGGGAGCACGACGGCACGGCTGCAGGGAGCAGGGCTGCCCCGCTGCCGAGCGCCGACACCAACCGCAGCCGTCGACGCTCCAACAGGACCAACAGCACTTCCAGGGCACGAGGTCTTTCCCCGTTCAGTTTCCATAGGGAAGCAAACACTGCTCCCTCACCCAGTGCATTTACGATCACAATTAGAAGCTGATACTATTGCATTTATTTCTGCGATTATTTTTAAAGGTGCCAAATGCATTAACGCTATGGGATCTGGAGCGAACCGAGCGGGAAGGGACCAAGATTTTGACAGGAAAGCGAAGGATAAAGCAAAACACCAGATCTAGATGATGTATTCAGAAATTTTTAGACACTGCGTTTCCAGCAACAGCCTTTATACATTTGCCATGATTAGATGGCAGTTTCTATGGGAACAAATAAGCAGCGGCCCCGTCACAAGACATCTTGTAAATGGCACTTTCTTACGGCTTAGCATGAAAGGCACCATCCAGTCCGTAGATCTAGAGATGCAGACTCCCGGGCTCTGCAGCCTGATCGTGTTTTAAATGCTGAGGGCAGCATCCGTATGCATTTACAATGAATATCCACTGCTTTGCAAGCCTGTACTAGCCGACAGGATTAATGTATTCGGTGGCAGCCAATCCGTTTGACATCTGCTTTAAGTTGGGCAACTTCTCCTGCCCATATAAACATTCATTCTGGGAGCGTTCCTTTTCTTCACGAAAAATGCAGGCAGCAGTGGAGTGCCAGTGCCACAACCAGACTAGCACAGACCAGCCGAGAGAAGATGCCCACCTCTGGGGAAGGTACAGTAATTTGAAGGAAAAACGCACCGTGATGGCTAAGCATTTCTTACCTTCTATGCCAAATATTAGATCGTGGTTTTTCTCCAGACCACTCATCGTCTTACCCCCCTAAAATATCCCCAAACACCTACAGGCTGAACTTTAACAACTGATGAAGCATCTGAGCCGATTAAAGCCCGAATCACAGAAGGATTTCTCATGTTGCAGCGTAGCCTAGCAAAGATTTCTCCTGCTCAGGTTATCAGCTCGAATTATCTCAGGCAGAAGTATAACAGATATGCCAAAAGTACTTCCAGCACAATGCCAGCGTTGTCGTTATGCTCAAAGGAGTCCAGTATTTGTGCGCACGTGAGGCACCAATACATACGGTATGAAATAATGACCACTGGTTTCAGATCTCCAGGCAGTGCCAGATCCACACACCTCCAGGGGGGAGACCCGAGCAGCGGCAAAGCGTGTCTGTGAATCGGGCCCGCGGCGAGGGGTGGACAACCACGGCATCTCTGCTGCAAACGCACTCGCTCCTCAGTTCAACTCCTGCCTGCTCTTAGTTCACCCCTCAAAGACCTCTCCATCAATGATATGTTTACCACATGCCTGCAAAAACTTGTAACTATAGTCTGTGTTTGGCTCCAAAAAGAATAGAAATGATCGAACCAACGCAACACAATTTTTTAGCCTTAAAATGTCAGGATTTTCATTTCAGTCGCAAGAATACAGAAGAAAGCAATTTTCTTCTCAAAACCATTGCCTCTACTTACTACCTCCACTCTTTCAGGTAGTGAAAAATCCCTCAATTAGCTGAATCAGGGAGGGTTAATGTTACTGTCAGGAAGATCTGTTCCACAGTCCCCAAGGCCTGAAAACAATCGTGGCTGCCTCCATCCCCCCGATTACACAAAAGAAGAGTTTCAGATTCAGCAAAGGTTCCAGAGTATCACCACCCCTCACTCCAAAACTGTTATGAAATGAAGTGGAAATTTTTAGGAAGAGAAGCCAGAAGTGAAACTGTAAGGAATGTAAGCCTTCAGCACATTAACCCTCAACAACCAAGATAAAAAAAAAATAATAATCAAGCACTGGATAGCCCCTTTCTTGCCCTAATCCTGCATGTGCTTTGCAGTAGAAGCAAATCGAATCATGCCAGCTGTGGTGTCACAAGTTTCAGGAAAGTGCCTCCCCCGTGCCCCCACGCCATCTATGTCTCATTATTTGCCCTGACTCAAAGACATTGACTAGGTACGTTAAAACTAGTGACCTTAAAACCTCAATCCGGTCCCAGCAGCATCTCTGCCAGGAAGAGAGCAGGCAGCACTGTGCTCCAGCGGTCCACGAAGCAGCACTCCCGGGGAACCGCCTGGCTGGCGTCTCACTCCACCCTTACCATCCGTCCCCTGCCTGCACGGGACCTTCGCGGGGACGCTGCTGAAAACGAGAACCTCCATGGGCATAAGAGGAATGGCAAAGTTGAAGCTCATCTTGTCTGACATTCACAACCTATGGATCTTCCCTGGACTCCTCCAAACCCCCCCGTTAGGTGGGAGAACCGCTGGCTGCTTCCACCCTTCTGCTTTCCGCAGAGTTTATAAAAGTACAAAGGACAATGCAAGGTTGGCCAGCGTTCAGTCATAAAGTCTGGCTTAAAATAAACCCATGTTCTGCACTGGTATTTCCACCCAAGGGTGAGTGGGGAATACCTGAGTAAATTCAGAAATTTCCTCACTCTTAACAAGCCAGAAGCTCATGGCTTGCTGAGGACAAGAACACCCTTGCAGTTATTTCCACTAAGAGGCACCGGTGATGTCAGAACACAGCACCTGCCTCTTGTAGCTTTAGGAAGCTTGCCTCTCCCCCAAAAACACACAAACAACAAGATCAGCCTAAAACTTAAATTTGTTTCCTAGCAAAGCAAGCTTGACAGAAGATCCTTCCACAGCAGTAGCTGCACAGACCAACTTTTTACAGAATCACCTTTCACTTTGGTGTGGAACTGAACTACAACACTCGAGAAGCCTACAAGCTACTTCCAACAACAGGATCTGATTTCCCTTATCAGTAGAAATGACTTACACCCGCAGATAACACACTCGGGAGTTGAAAACCTACTTCAAAGCCAAAACATGATACAGCAATGGCCTCTCAGGGAAGCACGGTACAGCACGGTCCCGGCAAAAGGGCGCCGGGATGGAGAACTGCTGTGCACCACGAAAAGACTTCCGAAGGAAGGAAAGCAGCTCACATGCGGGTCAGCGTGCTTCCATCTGCGCCAGGTGTCGATCGCTACTTCACAGCAGAAGGAAGAGCCTTGGACACCAAGGGCACTGCTGCAAATCTCCCGTCCTCCAGGACCCCGCAGTCCTACAACACCCCATACCACTTCACACGGCCGACGCTGTGAGCGAGAGCCCTTAATATGCCCGTTTTCCCCTTCTGAAGGTGGATAAGCGGAGGAGTCCTCCCAACAGCTCAAGCAGCGCAGGAGAAAAGCCTTCGTCTGCACAGAGGAAAGAGCCCTGATCAAGGGGTATCGCAAGGGACAGAGCGGAGATTTTATTTCCAGCTTTACTGGCAAAGCAGGGGCGACATCACCCATACTCCCGCAAGAGAGAACCACGCTGTCACAGCAACGGGAAGTCAGATCTCGTGTTCATGATTCACCTTTCTGCGCAAGCCGAAGCACAACAGCTCCTCAGAGGAGTTAATTCAGGTGAGGGCAGGCCATTCCAGAGCTTCACACTAAACACCCAAGCGACCCGCTGCTTTCCAAGTATCACGCACAGCCATTAACCCCTGGCTGGTGACAGTGTGTGGCGAAGGGCCAAAAATCACAAAGAGCAATGGGTGTCACGGTCTTATCTCTGCTGCTCCATCTATGCAAATGAAACCCATCGCTCTATTCCAACAAGCCAGCACCTTCGGCTGGCAAAGCGGGAGAGCGGCCGCGACCAAGGGCTCGGCGGCCAGAGAGTTTTTTGGGGGGGGGGGTTCTGCCCTCAGCACCAACACACTCCTCACACGCGTGAAAATCGACCACCACCACACCCCAGCTCTAAAATTTAAAGCGAGGGACAATGGAGTATTTTTGGAGCACGGAGACACTGCTATTTTGAAAGCAGACTTCAGCGCTGTAGTACCGAAATTCTAATTGTGGCTGCCGCTTCGCTTTGCCACCGTAAATCCTGTTCTGAGGGAGTAAGACAGCAGCCAATACATGAGCGTAGGCATTGCACAACTGGGCTTCTACAAGCACTTGCTGTGAAGAATAATGTTCTTAAAAGATTTAATTTCTAGGGAATGTTTAAATACTAAAGAGTAAACACTGAGTCAGAGACACGCACTAAATACAGGTAAATGCAGCAGGGGCACGTGGAAGCAAAGCCGCAGCCTGGAATTCACTCAATGCCTCTCCTTGTACATGTGAAATTCGGGGCCCGACAGAGGACAAAGCCTCTTTTATACGTGCAGGAGCTGCAAGAAAACAAAACCCAAACAAATAAAGCCAATCTACAGATCCGTTTGGGGGTCTTAGAACAGGTCTGCAATACACAACTCTGCGCGTCGGAATTTTCAGTATTTGAGGTTTTCCTTACCTATAAAGCACAACAGTCAGTACGTACTTACAACTCGAGGAATCATCGAGCAGAACAGCAATAGAGAAGAAAAGGTGGGTCAGTGATGATTGCAAGTCTCTGGGAAACTACTGTGCACCTTTGGGGAGGTGACTGTGCAGTAAATACCGCTCCCTTCCACCCCTTAAGTTTAACAACCCAAATATACGGTGTTTTTCCCCATTTCACTGTGTTCCCTCTTTCTTACAGCAAAGAGGTCAGTAGTAATTGCACCAGGAAGCTGACAACACATTTTGATTTTTCTTTCAGTCGACTGAAAATATTTACTTTCACAAGAACAAACTGATGCAGCTATTGAATTGGTTTTTATTGGATTGATTTTTACAGCACAGCAAGATGCACGCAAAAGCAGAAGAACTGTACATTAAGGTAACTCTCCAGTTCAAACAGCCACGAAACAGAGGCGCGTGTATTTTCTACGAATTCTTGCTGGCCATACACCACATCGATAACAGGCATTTTCTGTTACCAAGCTTCCTAAAGCAGCAGGTACCCTTCTTGTTTCCACCAGGAAACACTGCTCTGTTTGACAGCGTCCTGTGCTACCCAGAAGCACCAAGCTTCCCTCTGCAGACACATCCTAGCACGCAACGGCGTTTGTTAACACCCTTACACAGCTAAACTACTATTTCAAAACAAACTCAACGAGCCATGACAGAAGTGGAAGGCACAGCTGGAAGCTCGCGGGATCTCTGCGACTGGAGAAAGGCAGACAAAGCGGGTCAGTTCAGCACATCCACCCAGACAGGGCTTTCCCGATCTGCTCGCCGGCTGCCCGCTCGGGCTGCCCAGGGGCACCGCACGCCCCTGCCCTCCCTCCAGGTCCCAAAGGTCAAGCCGCTCCCGGCCAAGGGATTTTTGCCTCCTCAGAAGGGGAAGGGGAGCACAGATAGTTCTCTGCAAACTTGGCAGACCATGTGGGAACCGATACAGCCAGGGTGGGCAAGCTGGAGCCAGGAGAACAGTTTTGGCTCCTAAACGAGAAGCCTGAAAAATTGGAAGTGGCACTCCATTTGTTTAAATTACCTTCCGAAACCATGCTCCATATGTGGGAATAAACAGTCGCTCTGGTAGCCCTAAACACAACCAGGAGTAAATTGTTCCAAGATGCACATCTGCATTTACCAAAGATTAGACGGACAGGCTGCCAAGTCGGGATTTGATTTTCCTTACATGACGACTTTTTTTTTTTTAAAGAACTCTTAACTGAAAATGGCAGCACAGAAAGGTCCTATACATGGAACATCACCATCACCCCCACCTCATACAAAGAAAGGTCTTAGTCTGTCCTGCTGCCTTGTGCAAAGGCCACCGAACAGAGCACGCCCTGTTTGTCCCTCTCACAACACATCTCCATTGCCCACCTGGAACCCAAGAGAAAAATAAACTCTCTCCCTCACCAGCCTGCAGAAAGAGCGGCTTCAGAAATTGTTTCACATTTTATGTACCGTGCCCACATGGGCATTATTCTGAGGGCAAGAGGGAAAAAAGCTTACGCATTATGGAACTAGATGATCTTCAAGGTCCCTTCCAACCTAAACCGCTCTATGAATAAGAGAAGCAGCAGAGTCTCCGTGCCCCTCACACACGCCTGCTCCCAGGAAAGACGTCTGACCTTCCCGTGGCCATTTCTAGTGCTGCAGTGGGACAGAGGGACCAAACTCCCAGCCGCAGCCAGGAAGGAAGATGATGTCAGGCAGGTCAAGTCTGTCTTGCTTTTGAACAGCACAGCACACGGACGGAAGCGAAGCCTTGGTCTAAGGTAGGACAGCTACTCCTACGTTTCGGACTGGACTTTGCCCAATAAAGAACTAACGCAGAAACCAGATCTGAGATTAGCTCGCGTCAATCCATTTTAGAAGTGCGGCAACTGTTGATGCTAACTGCACCAGAGGGGCTTTTGGGCATACAAGTTCTCTCCTGCAGATAGGATGTGACCGATGGAGACTGGAGGTCAGGTACATGGATTCTGGAACGGTGATGGGATTGGGTAATAGTCCTCCAACAACAAGGAGCAATTATCTTATTTTGCACATGTACTGGGGGATCTAGAAAGGACAAATGCTCAGCATCACACCCAAAAACTCTGGTGTGAGCAATGTAAACTGTAGGACGAAGACCTCCCAGAGTTGGGAATGCTATAGAAGACTTGGGTAGAACTGGTCTATATAGGAAAAGTCTTCTGCACTGGAAGATAGCTGACTGAGCCACAGCCGCATATGCTGGCGCGACTTCTTTATTCATCCTGTCACTTAAAAAGCAGTTTTTTCATATTCCTGCACATCCCTAAAATACAACAAAATTAAGAGTACAGATGCAAGCTTGGAAGTGATTCTTTTTTATCATAAGGACTACCGGAGTCCCAGCTTGAGGGCGAGATGTCCATTCCGGAGCAAGCCCACTCCATCCTTTCCAGAAACAGTGCCCGCATAGCAGCAGGTTTTTTACACTCTACCTAGCCCTTGAGCTCTAACGCTTTAAAGAACTCGTCCCTTTGCGCTGTACAGTCAGAGGGGATTTTAGTGAGGAGCTCATACTGTATGGATATCAAATGACACGTCCAGTAAAACAAGCTGCTTGCCTTCTAAACCTGGAGTATCACAAGACCACTACATAAATGTCAAGAACAGCAGCGCCTGCCGAACAGCCGCAAGCTCACTTGGTGCTTGCTGGCTAACATTAGGGCACGATCGCCAAACAACTCACTGCATTGGCAGCAAAGCATGCACAGTATCCTGCTTATTTAAGACTAAGCCCCACTCAGTTGCTCAGGTAACCTAAACACAGTATATGCCGTAAGGCCTGCAAATAATTAAGCACGGACCGCCAGCGCTACCTGGCCTGAGCACCAATCGGGACCATTGCAAGGCATCTCTTGCTGAAAAGAATTTCTGAAATTCTTTTTCCAGCGCTCTAACCAACTTGGAAAGCTTTAGCTCAATCACAAAAAAACCATGAGCAAATACCAGGTCTGGTTTTAAGAAACTTTTGACTTCACGCAATTAGAACAGATCTGTTTTTATTTATAAGGCCATATTCTATAGCTAAGCAGTATTTTTCTGCGTCGAGTCTTAGTTTTGTAGGTGCCTTGGTCAAGGCATTTCCAAAATGCATCACTGTTTCTGAAGTGCGTGATCCAAAAAGGCAGGAAGTTGATTTAACAAGCAATTTACAAGTATCGGGCAAAATATTTATGGCAGCCCTACAAGAAAGCCTGGAAGAAGTGTAGCAATCCAAACACAGTATCTTGCTTGTTCACACTCGGTATCAACATTTTACCCAAATATTGACTGCTTGGCCTTAGGAAGCTAATTTACAAGTTAACTGCCTTCTTCCGCTCTTTAGCATTTTTAACCTAGGATGCACTGAAATCCACGATGCCTGAAACAGCTGTAACGCCAGAGAAAACGGTGATATTAAAGGAAAAACAAAAGACATCGAGAGGTGCATAAAGGTTCCATAACACAAAATCTTTCCGTGCAGCTGCAGAGTGGTACATAAGCGCTCTGTAGCTCTCCGCTGAGCACATACTGAACCAATTACAGAGGAGCCTCATAAGACCCACACAACCTCAGGAGCTATCACATTATGGATCCTTATGTAAGGCACAATGACGTAAATACAGTCTCCCTTGACACACGGAGGGTGCAAGATGAGCGAGCCTGCAGGAATTTCAGATCACATTTCTGATTTCCCCTATTCATTCATTTGTATCGTTTGTGATGACCTTGCTCTCCGGGGACATATATTACCAGAAGCAGATAAATGAGATTTCTGTTAACTTCAGCTATACCAGCAAGAAAATAAAGGCACTGTCTCACACGGCCAATTATTATTTTTTTTCTCTTTAAAGGCAGATAAAAAACCCCACAACTTATTTACCAACTGCAAGACTGGTAAAGCTAATCATCATCGCTGCCCTCAATGCTAGAAACCAGATAACCCACAGAGTTTGCGTTTCGGCTGCCGTATCTCTTCTCAGGAAGAGAGGGAACAGCCTGAGAAACATCCAGGCTGGCAAAGAAGCCTCCAAGGCAACATGCTACTCCTCCCTCCACCCCCAAACCCTCCCCCTCTGCCCCCTCCCTCCACAAATCCCAACGAATCTACTTCCACACAGACTAGTAAATCTCTTATCCTCTAGACACATCCAAGTAAATTTAAAACCACCCATCAAAATCCTAACCAGCCAAGATCAAAAGCTAGTGCTAACATAGACCTTGGGCTCATTTCAGTCAATCGCAGCAGCATTCAGCCCGGCAGCAGGATGCAGGAGGATGTCAGCCACCGGGAGAAAGAGGAGAACACTGTGCATGTCTAAATACTACTTTTTACCTTGTTTCGGGGTACGCAACAGGAACACGCAAGCCAGGGAGCCAGCCTGCTCTCAGCAGCCTCACTCGTGCACCCTTAACATGCCGAGTCTTGTTTCTGCTCAGGCCAAGCGGCTGTGAGGTGGTGCTGCTCCTGCAACCACAGCATGTGCCGTCATCTTTCCAGGAAAATCTCTTCCAACACAGGCATTTTTCCTGAGTGTCTGCCTCGTGGCTGGAAGAGCATGCAAAGCCCAAGGGTGTTTCAAACAGTGATATTCAGCACAAACACAGCTTCCCCTTCCCACCAAGTCAAGCGTGCTTTGCTTTCTTTCAAAGAAAGATCGCTTTCAAGGGTTACTTGCACTCTGAAGAGAGCTAAGAGTGTGAAAACTGACATCTACTTTCCTTACCAAAAGCCATTCCATCTCCAGCAGGGCCAACGGGACTCAGAAGCAGCCATGAAAACCTCAAGAAACCTCTTCCCAAGCGCAGTCACCCAACCCTCCTGCTACCGAACCGAAGCGCAGCCAAGCAGTACGCAGCCAGCCATCCACTTGGCTTCAGTTCAGAGCACGTAAACCAGATCCGTTAGCACAAGCTAACCACTTTCAAATCAGTCAGCACAAACACCTATGCCGCTGTCCCGCGTCAAAGGCGCCTTACGGCGCTGCCAGTGAGCGGGCAGAGAGCCTCCGCTTCCCCCCTGCAAGGGGTGAGGAGAGCGCCAAACCCGAGAGAACCACCCCTTGACCAAAGGGGCTTTCCCCCTTTGCCAGTCCCAGTTTTGCTAGAGCTGGGGCAGTGAAGAGAGGAAGGAGCTGAGCCGAGCCGGCACAGCCGCAGAGATTCGTGTGCTGCAGGAGAACTTTGTCTGTCTCTCCAGAAACAAGCTTCAGTCGCATTAGCCTGGCTTTCTACGATTCAGGTAGAAAATGAAAATGAGTTTTTATTCTAGCATGTACCAAAATAATTCCTTAAATGCAACAGCTGCCTCAGGGAAAACAAGAACTTCTCCCTGGTTATGGAATGTGGTAGAGTCTTAGAGAATAAATAACAGTGACATTTGAGATAACTATAATGTGCTAGGGCCAGTACATGCACCTTCTAAAGAAACCCCAAGCCTGCCAGGGAGTAAGTCACTCCCATCAGCAAGGCTCTACAACACGTGTTTCTTACCAGCTACAGCTTCCACCCGTTACGCATCACATTCCTCTTCTCGCACCCAGACACGACCGTCAGGCTCAGAGGTCAAACTACAGAACCCGTCTATAAAGTCATTAGCTGCACCATCCTATCACACAAATGGCCGGCGTATCCCGGGGAGTTGCAACAGACAGACATATCATTCCAGCAGGATTAACAACTTGCAAATGCTTAAAATTGAAAAAAAAATCTCATTAAAAGGAGTTAAAGTTTAAATAATAGTTTCACACCCTAACACAGGTGAATACAGCCTCAGGGTCAGCTGTCGGGAGTGATGGAGCCAAACAGTGTTCAACTACTACAGCCGTGGCAGCGAGTGGAGCCCGGGCAGATAGCGGTATTAAATGTCATCAGACGCGCAGAATACGAGCTATGCTCGTCACTGCATACTCAACACCCGCTACAGGCTGGGAAGTCCAAAACTACTGATGGGCTCAGGATATTTAAACACTGCCAAGCTGAAATTGTTTTCCAGCTTACTGTTCGGGAACAATTAGTCCATGGACCACAGCTTACCAGTGCACAGACCGTGACGGCAAGAGACAGTGATGGGTGCACGTAAAACCAACTGCAAACCAGAGGGTGGGCCAGCATAGCGCTCCGCAAGCAGCACGACACAGCTGCTAACAAGCAAGACAGGCACGCAACTCTCGAAGAAGATACGGTGTACATCCACTGCAGTTTCACAACAACCAAGAAAAAAACATTAGCAAGGACTTGAGGAACAGCCTGGAACTATCTTCCAGCAGACCTTCCCAGATACAATAATCTCTCACAATCATGCCACCGGCACACAGCGACTGAGCTGTGCCCGCTAGTACCGAACATGCCTCATTGCTGGGTAGCATCTTTTGCAAGCTGCAGCACTGTCCAAAGAACAGCTAACAAGGGACAAAACCAAGCTGCAGCAAACGGTACTCGACCACAAATTCGCACAAGCAGTTACACAGAGGCCCAAGCACAGTCCCACGGCTAAATGCAAAACCGGTCCGCGTGCCTAGCGTAGCCCATGGAGCTGGCGAAGCGACAGGAAGGGCAGCACAGCACCTCGTAAGGTGAGGATCAAACATCGCAGCTTCCACCCAGTCTCTCTGGTCACGCTCTCCTCTCCTTCCCCCTCCCAGGTTCATCTCACTGCACTTGAGAAGTCTTGCTTTCCTCTGAGGGGAAGCTGGCTAGCTGAGGGTAAACAGTTCTGCTTAGTCCCTCTGGGGAAAAAGAAAGAAAAAAGCTTTCCAACGTCACTGAAATGGAATGTGAGGGAACTAAGCGCACTTGGTAGGGGGAGGAAAAGGACAGCCTTACACTCCAACCTGTTTGTACACAGCACTCAGCTGTGGAAAACACAAACAGAGCGTTGAACGATGCATCTGGTCTTGTGCTTGCAATCCCTTTTGCTCTGAGGGTCTGAAGAGATATTTCGGTTCGTAGAAAAGTTATATTAATCAAATGAATCATTTGATAGGAATGTACAGTCATCACAATGCAATGGAAAAATCTAGAGATTAAAATGTTCAATCTACGCATCCAGTATAAAAGGTTAGAGTAACACTTCTTTAAAAAGCATTACTCATCCCTGCTTGAGATGTACATCACTGCAGAGGTGTGGAGAAAGGAGGATGAACAGCATCAATAACTTATCAGCTGCGGTACAAAACAACCAGGTAAGAGTCATAAAAAGCATAATGCAAGTCCTAAACCACCTGGAATGCAAGAAGTCTTGGTGCGGCAGGGCTGTCTCCTAGTCACTGAATCTTGAAGCGGATGATATCTGAGGCAGGTTTCACCTCCAGCCCACTCTTACTGTATCTGAAGACATGCATGTAACGGTGGTACTCGCACGCTTTTGCGAGCATTACAAGAAATTCCCTCTCTCAAAGAGCTGACAGAGGGTTCACTGAAGTGCTGTAGCTATTTACCCAAGGAGAAAAAAAGAAAGCAACGCGTCTTGGTTGACAATAGCACGAATTCTGCACTACGCACCGCTTTCCTAGGCTTCTAAAGCTACACCCAAGAAGTGCACATACACAGTTACAAGTCAGTTACGGGTTTTGCAGTGGCTGTTTAAGGAAATCAATTTACAAAGATTAAGCACCACAGCAATCTTACACGCAGCTTATTCTTTACTAGGGGTTAAATAATGACTTTTTGAGTTACCTATTCCAACTCGATTTTAGGATGCCATGGCACTTCAGGATCTAAAAGGTAACGGCACAGAAGCAAATCACTTCCTCCCATCGACCAAGCTCTCTGCATCGCCACTCTGCAGGCAGTCCACGAGACAGGCAGCGAGCGTGCCCCGATGCAGGTAAGCTGGAATCTCTCCTGTGCCCCACACCCCCCTAAACCCTCTCCTCAGTTGCATTCAGGTCCATTGAAAAGTAATGCAAGAGAGCATATGGATAGATCCAAAGACATTCTGATTCGTTACCGAATGCCAGCAGACACATCGCTGTAATTAGCCTCTAGCTCAGTCGCAAAATTTGTTTCCGAAACCTCTTTGAGCCAATAGATCTGGTTATATAAAGCTCAGACCCTTCCTCTTTCGCATGAGCTGATAGTCTTCTCGATGGGTGCCTGGTGTTTGCTAGTAAAACATTCATCCCTCCACAGGCAAAGATGATGCATCTAATCAAAACAACTTCCCTGTCCAACAATCTGCTGGCGGGCTAGCCAAAGCCGGCACTGCCAGCTAATCGCCAATTATAGACTATCTGTCAAAGATCAGGGTCTCCGTGAGAAGAGGTCTTGCTGCGAAAAGCAAGGACGACCAGCCTGGCGAGCAGCCAGCACCAGGGACTGACGGTTCTGCACAAGAAAGTCTGCTGCACCCTCGCTTCCACACTGAGCGTACATCTCCAAGTGAGCCAGCAAACATCATTTCAGAAACAAAGCTCGTTTACCATCAAGCCATACACACGTTCCTTTACTGTGCTATATCCTGCCGCCATCAGGGTATCGCGTCGTTCTTTGCCTTCGCCTACCTTCCCAACTCAACTGGCTGACCGGGCAGCCAAACAGAAAAGGTTCATTACGTTACCGAGCGCTTTTACATAACTGCAGGTTACTGCTGAATGTTCTCTGTATCTTTTATCTAAACAAAATGTTACAGGACTAGGCTTGTTTTATGCAACAACGCCCTTGTAGCTTCTACTCCTGATAGCAAGCAAGCAGTTAGTTCTCTACACCTTATTGAGTGATCAACTGGCTTACCGTTTTCCACCTTCTACAAATCCATGCTTGAAAAAGGTAAAAGATACCATGTCTTCTAAGCTATGCCTCTCCTTTTCGGTTTCTTGACTAATAAATACATAGCAGGAGCCCCCCAAGATTCTGATAAACTTCTTGTGGTTTAAGCTTTACTGGAAACCATGCTTCCTACCTCGCTGGTTTTTCATATTACACACTCTCTCTCTCATTAAGCAATTTAGATACCCAAGCAGTAAGTCACAAGTGAAAGGAAAGTTCTTAATCATGAGATCTAAACAAAACTGGTCCTTTGTCAGCTCATAGCTCCTGGTAAGTACCTCATCTTCCGGTAAAGAGCTGTCTAACACACTACATTATCTTTACACCTTTGGCTGTCTGAAGGTGGTCAAACAAACACGTTGTACTTTCCTTGCAGAAGACCAGTAGTACTCCTGTGGTTGGTTAATACTTGCAGTGGAGATGTATTAATTCACTAAGCTATAGTAACTCAGCAGCTAGCAGTCAGCTGTAAATAACCAAGGACCCTGTCCTAAAAACGACAGTCTGAAGAGACAAGTCAAGTGCAGCAAGCCACAATGGTGGAGAGATACAGTTAGCCATCCCAGCACGCCCTCCAATTATCCCTCAGAAACTCAGTGGCTTCTTAGAGAGCCGGCAGCTCTAGATGTGCTTTATCCAGCAATTCTCAACACAAAATACATAAACAGTCCCTGGAGCGTAGATGGAAACTGATGCCTATCCCCTCCCAGGGGAGTTCCCTCATCACTAGGCTACAAAATCATGTTCCCTCTTGCTTTCAGTCTTTGATGATACAAATCTTACGTTCCTTCCTACACAGTACCCCAGTTTCAACATGAGAGGTAGAGCATCCCCTCCCTAATTAGCCCGTAGCTTAGTGATCAGGGCACCCTCAGAAGCCAGCCCTGGCTGCCCCAAGGCTCAAGGAGATGGCTCATCTCTGGTATCACAGTAAATGCAGCATCCCATCTCCATTTCACTCACCTACGGGGTACCAGTGCTCAGCCACGACGGATGACCTCGGGTGCAGCTAGTGAACCACGTGCAAGCTCCGAGTCGGAAGGCACTCCAAAAGCACGCTCATCTGCCCCGTGCTCTCCCCATGAGAGCAGGATGACGGAGAAAAGGGCCAAGCTGTTTAAGAGCAGAAGTCATTCAGTTTTTCTCCTCGTAGCAAATCAAAGCCATACAACAGCATTTTGCTTAAGGAGACTTGAGAAAGGAGAGGAAACCCTTAAAAACCAGCTTTTAAATAAATAAACCAGAGAAAAAAAAGAGGTACATTGAGAAGTACTGTCTTATGGATGACGTTTTAAGATTTAAGCCCAAATATTTGGAGCAAGATGAAACTCCATCTGCCTAGCAGCACCAGTTAAATCTCTCTCCAATACAAGCATCTCAGCACGAACCAGGGATCTGTGCCCAGCGAGCACACAGGTATTGCTCAAGTTTCTGCTGTCGAATGCCTACTTCCTCTGCACGTCCTGCAGATCATTTGGCAAAAAGTCAGCTATTTCTCTATTTTTAAGGCATGTGTCTAATCTTCAGAGTTTCAAATAACTTCTGAAATACTGACTTTGCCCTCTAAAAATCCGGAAGTCAAAGAAATCCTTTACTTTTTCCACCACCCTTGCTGTTCACAACACTCCTATACTTTGAGATCCCTCACAGCTGCTTTCCTGTTTCCCCCAGCGCCAAAGGCACAGCAGGTTTCACCAGTTACTTTTTCAATCCAAGCACAACGAACCCAGAGGTGCTGCCTCCACAGCTTCAGCCCAGGCAGTAACCTGGGTTTTCAGAGCATCTCGACAACGATCACTTAAAGAGAAGCTAATGACACAGCAGCTTTACAAGCTACAGGAGACCGTTTCAGTGGCTGACAAAATCTGGAACTCCTCAGGTCTCCATTCACTTTGGAGAAAGCCACTAATCTTCGAGTTAACTGTGCAGCATGCTGTCAGCACTCAAAGCTACTGCTAAGCTAATTTCCCCATGGCTACTACTGTAATGAAATTATCTGCCGCACTGGCCACCAGATTTATTCATTCTATCAGGATGAGATATTTCTTCAGCACATTTCCTTCAGTCTAGTTTAAAAGGGAGGAAATGAAGAGAACACAAAATCCGCAAGATGAATACCACAAAAAGCTGGGGGATTTAGGAGCTTACTAAACTATAAGTGGTTTTTCCTCTCAAAGTTTTCAAGCCTGTGGCTCCACTACCTACAGAAAATTTAATACATTAGAGACCAAAGAAACCTAACAGAAAATAAGTCATTACCTAGCCACGAAGAGCAACGGCAGATCAACAGCAACGCAACATGCCCTCATAGTCAGGTGGGACGAGAAGGAAAACAGCCAGCGCACAGACCATGTCTGGGCAGGGTCCCTGCCACCCCCCAACTCCCACTGTCATGGCAACACTGCCATCCGAAGCGTTAAGTCAAAACAGAGCCACCTCACTGGCTGAATCTTTGTTCCTGGCCAGCCACGACAGCCTGGGCGCCTCGGACACAGCAGCTACACGGGCACATCATTTTGCCCGCAAGAGTAGGTTCTTGGGTTAATCTGAGGCTCTCTGGAAAAGTCGAGCACAAGGCTCATCAGCTTGGACACCTACTGCTATGGGCCACTGCCTTTATAAAATATTTATCGCCACAATAAGCATCTTCCCAGCCATCCTGTTGAATCATCTCCCTCCTGGCCACTGCACAGCCCGCTATGGGATGCAGCGCTGCCACCGTACAGGGATCACCAGCAAGCCACCCGTTAACACCCTCATCAACGCGGTACGGCTCATAGGGAGCGTGCATGCAGAGCAAGCGGTACAGGCACGAGCACAGTTGCCTATTATTGGAAATCGCCACTTTCAACTGAGAGCTGACGCGATTTACAGAACAGAAATTAACATCAGTTCCCAAACCCAAACACTAACCAGCTTTGACATGCTGCCCTAGAGCTCTCCTTACCTACACCTTCTACCCGTATGAAAAAAATCCACAAACTTTAGACAGGAGTCAAACTTACACTGAACTTATCTCACTCCGAGTACACACTCAAATTTGTTTCCACTTACAACACACATTCCTGACACCAAATCTCGGCCAAACATAACTCTTGTCCTTCAAGTCCTTTGAAACAGAAGCAAGTTTGACACCACACGGGAATCTTGACTCTTTCAAAGGAAGATGACAACGAAGCAGTGCTGTAAGGACAGGTTAGCTTTAAGCCCCAAAATACTTACGTTTTGAAGGCTTAATTCGGGTTTTGGCATTTTCACTACCACACTCTACCACCAAATACAGGGAAGGAAAGAAAGATGATCAAAAAGGAAATCAGTATTTTCTGAATGAAATTCATCTTAAAGAAGTAGTAATGCAACACTTCTATGCAATTATTGGACCTTGCCGGTCAGCAATTTGAAAAGATACAGACAACCAAAAACCACTGCAGAGATCTGAAGTACCCCCAGACCAGCAGTCCTCTACAACTGTCTCAGAGCTACAGCAGGACACACTGCCACGGCCGAGCCCGGCTCCTAGCCGCTACCTGTGATCTCAGCCACTGACCCACCATGTATTGCGTACAGTAACGATTCACTGGAGAAAATGTGTGCCACAGACATGTGAAATGAAGGACAAGTTCTCCAACACTACGTTAGTGGTTTCAGAATATTTCCCCAATGACTTCTAATTAGACTTCTGACTTCTAATTCGCTTTTTATCAAATGTGGATCTAAAGTGCATCACAGGTGCACAAGGCAGCTTGCCGAAAGACGAAATTCCAACCTACAGGAATTTGTAAGCACACAGATCACAGCTGCAGAGCAAGCAAGAGCTTACAGGAACTTTGGCTATAATTCTTATAAAAGGAAATCTCAGGCTGAGACTCTCAGTGTCCTGCAGTGACAGTCGCAGCCCCAGACAAGCTGAAACCTTCCAAGGCTGAGAAGGATGGAACACATGGGCAGTCTGACTCCAACGGCCCTAGAAAGCATCCATCATGGAGTCAGTGAATCAAAGGCTGACTTGTGTCCATGCCAACAAACAAGTTCACTCTTACATTAGGCACCTTCTTCTAAGGAGTTACTCAAAAGCTGGCAGCTAACCGCCTCCTAGAAAACAAACTGCTGACGTTATCTTGTTGGTCGTTGGTACTCACGCTAACATCTTGAGAGCCTACGACATTCCGCACTGCTCCAAGTTTCTTCCACTCTGCCACCCAGTAGTGACGGCACAGCTGAAGATCCACGTGTATAGCTACTGTCTTTTCGATCAAGTTTCCTGGGGCTGAGCTGTCTTCAGCAGTTTGCTTTTCTTCATCTTCACGCACCTCAGAAACTCCAGAAAAGAAAACTGGAAAAGTTAGGCTGATCTTGCAATTCCTAGATCCCTTCCACTGTTCCCACGCCTTTATTGCCATGGTCTCTGTTAACACACTCTTCCTCTCGTCTTGTGTGCGCTGCATTAATCGGAAGCCTGTGCTGACAGGCCTGCAGCCCGTGCAGGCACCGAAGCACATCCCTTCCTGCAAGCTCAGCCAAGCCAGAGAATAGGGGGGACGATCCCACTGAACCCTCGGCGGTCCACTAAGAAAACCGTAAGTGAAAAGGAAACAAAAGCGGCCCTGGCACACAGCTGGGGGAGCCTTCCACACTCTTGGGAAGACAGCAGGTTTTACCTGCGATAGCTGGTTTTCTTTTCAGGACTCCCACTCCAACTGCTCGTGACTCTCCTGCGCGGCTGGTACACACGGACCACCTCACCGGCATCTGCCCCATCACACCCTGGGGTGCGCTGAAGGGGAAAGATGTGCTGTCCAGAAGCAGGAGGGAAACAAACGCCACCCTTGCAGCTGGCAAGGTCCCCACATTGGGGGCCCTCGGGAAAGGCAGAGGAAGAGCTAACAAAGCTGAGGGCAAGCGTGCCCACAGAATGGAAAATAACTAGCCTGGTCCTCCCTCGCCCTGCTCGGTCCAGCGTCCCGTGAACGAGGACAGGAATCGCCGCTCCAGGTACAAGCGAAGTGCATGCACTTCACGTGCTTCAGGTTACAGAAGCAGCAGATCTAGTAGCCTGACTTATACTTAAAAAAAACCCCAAATTGAAATTCAAGCTCTATCACAGCCTTGTGCTGCAACTTCACGTAGTCCTTCAGCCATTTGTTCTCTCCAGGGAAGACAGATAGGTTGCCAACCAAGAACTGCACTGTGGGATTAGCCAATGTTTATGAAGTGCTTTAAAGATTAGAAGTGTCACCTATGTGCTAAATATTTCTCTGGCACTATCAGCTTGAACAGCAACCGAGTATCTTGTATCTCCTCCTGCTGATCTTGAGCTGGTTGCCGAAGGCGTCAGTCAACCTGACTCCCAACCACTGCGTTTGGCATTAATTCTCGGGGCGTTTTTAGACACATGGCAGGAGAGGACAGACTTAGGGAACTACTTAAAACTGTAACTTCTAAAAACTACTAGTGGAGTAATGACAGTAATATCACCAGAGGAGGCTTAGGGATTATTTTTTTTTTAAAAAAAAACATTCTCATACGCGTGCATGAGCCTGGAATACTTTGGAACAAAGCCCAGTCGTGTGAGGAGAGGCCTTCACCGTCATTCACCCAGACAGAACTGGCTTGGCAATGCTATGAAAAGGTATTTTGTACACATCAGCTTGATAGGAGCTAAATGGATCCTGAAGTCCTTCATTCCCCAAAAAGCTTTCTGCAACACTCTCGCAGTATCTGTATTAAGAGACAAGACATGAGTCCGAGCACACAGGACAGCAGTACGGCATTGCTCACGCCGGTCATACCGTACAGTCCGCATTCCAACACGCGCAGACCAAACAGCAAAGATTTTGTTCCTTTCCTCCTCTTGTTCCCGTATCACCTACATTTCTCTTCGAGCTAGAATAGAAGCAGAGCCTGTCTGTGGCAAGAACTTCCTGCTATCGCCAGTATCACACGCAGAGCCAGGCTCTAAGTGTTCAGGACTTAAGCACTGCGTATAGGTTTAGAAACATTTAAAATACACAGAGCTCAGTCTTCCCTTCAGCCTGTGGGTTTGAACCAACAGCAAGAGAATCCAACAACTGCTATCAAGCAGTCGGAAAATGAGAAATTCAGTTCCAAGAGTTTACTCTGCACTGGAGAGAGAAGAAAAATAAAGCCGGAAACCCCTCGCTTTATAAACAACACCTAACCCCGAGAGCATTGTCAATAGCAAGTTGCTACACTGAACTGTGTACACATTTGGCTCACAGTTAGCCAACCAGGAGGCAAATTAACTCACAGAAGGAGTTCACTTCCCGCAGCCCGGGGACCCCCAGGCAGCGCCGGCACCCACAGGTCACCTTGCCAGCGGTGTGCGACCCGCGACGCAGCTGCAGCCCACCTCACCTTGCGTTTTTGGAGCGGCTCTAGGCAGACCCAACAAGGTAGGGCAGCACCTGCCCTAATGCTGTGTCTGCCCTCTGACTGCCAAGGTGAAGGCTCCGATAGCCAGAGACACAAACGCAGGAAGCCCAAGGACAGAGGAGCCCTTTACAAAGAAAAACATTCCCCAAAGCCAAAACAGTGTCACCGCAATGCTTTCTGCTCAGCGGTGGAGCCAGAGGACAGGCGGCTCGTTAAGGCTTACTCTCTCAACACAGAAACAACAGCAAGAGAACCACGAAAAAGCAGTGGTCGTCAGCCAGTTCCTCTGCAGCCCAGGAGGAACGCCTGGGGAGGAATCCCATAAAAGACGACAGGGTGAGACGGTGGCAGGAGGCAGACCACAGCTGAGACGACAGTGCTTTTCCCAGACAGGTGTAACGGTTTCCCCGCGGGACAGACAGACTGCCGAGCCACGCGAGCCCCGGCCAGGCGCGTGATGGAGGTGCCCTTGCTCGGGATCACCTCAGCCAGGTGTATTGCTCACTGGTTTGTGCAGGGGCTCGGAGCACGTGCAGGTCGGCGTGGCTGACAGCTGCCTCCGACTCCGTATCGGGTGACTCACTGGAGTCACACATCATAAACTGTTCTTACTCAAGCCAGGAATTAGTAGCACAGGATTTTAAGAGTCTGAAAACTCCCAACCGAAGACATAGCTCAGTACAAAGCAGCCTCCTAACACCACGTGCCGCTCTTGCAGAGCTACTTGCACCCTTTTCTGTGCAAAGCCAACTGAAACCACAGGATCAACACAGAAGACGGGAATCGCTGCTCAAGATCTTGAAATGCATTTAAGGGGAGGAAAAAGAAAGCCTAGCAAAAAATAAAAAGCCATCTTACTCATCATGTTAATGGAGAGTTGATCTTCCTATTCTAATAAACAACTGGAGCATCCTAGGCGCTGAATTTCACCACTGTCTGATAACTCAGATGCACAGCGGAGGTTTCCACCTGCGTGAAGGAAGAGGCACCATGGGAGGCTTTCTGCAGAGCAGCCTTTGTTCTGGGACCCAGCAAGGGAAATATATCCGCTCAGCCCAAATCACTTTTCCCTCCAACTTGATAGGATCTGAATTCGGAGGACAGGAAGCAAGCTTTGTTTCAGGCAGCAAGAAAGGCGGTCTTCTCACACAGACTAATGCATAAGGTTTTCAAGTTTGGAGAGAGCTACATGTGGTAAAATAAAACGCATTTTGTTGTTTACCTCAGAGACACGTAACTTGCTTTAAAATAGCCTGCTTGGGTGTCTCTGCAGAGCTCCTCTTGTTTGGACAAGCACGTTTGCTCTGGTGACTATTTGAATGATGACTCACTCGAACAAGCCAGGGCACCCTACCACACAAAACCCCAAAGTGCTGACTTAGGGCTTGGGATGCAAATCCGCCAGGAAGCAGTGTTTCCCGCCGAGGGCCGAGACGCCCAGACCTGGTCACTGCTGCACGTCGCAACAGGAGGCGCCACGACAGCCCGGCTGCTCCGGGCACGGCACGCGGCAGCACTCCGCGTGTAGCTCCGAGCCAGCGCTGAAAGAGAAGCTTTCCACCGAGTATATGCCTGCGTATTTATTAAATGTGCCTGTGAATGATGTTTGGGGAAAGACTGGTATCTACAATGAAACAGTTAAGTAAATTCTAATGCTATGAAACTAAAAAGCAGAAAATGTAAAGCAGACTGGTAAAATGCAGCGCTACACAGAGAAAAACCCTACTTCAGCTGCAGCTCTTGCCTCCAGGACAAATTCAAACAGAAGAGGACAGGAATGAGCAAATTTTATAAAATATTCTTGCTCTCATCACACTTCTAAAGTTGCTTTTGTCTTTTCTTTTAATATTTGTGCTCTGCAAAACTGACACCCCAACTGCAATTTCTTCCGCAGCCATGGCAGCGCCCGGCTCGGATGCAGGCCCGCGTCCGCCCCGCTTGCCTCGCCGGTGGCACTCCTCCAGCGACTTCCACTTTTGTCTCATGAAGCATGTGAGAGTCACAACCCGTGACAAGCCCGGCAGTAATTGCCGTATCAATTTCGACGCTGCTCCGGCCAGAGCAACGCCTGTAACTGTAAACCTTAAACCTTTTAATATCCTGCTCAATTATGAGGAACACAACCCTCTGAGCAGCAGCACTGCAGGCGGCGGCAGCGTTCAGAGCCCGTGCCTCTTATTCCACCAAGACGTGGGACCTGGCCAGGAATGGCCAAACCACACAGGGAGCGTTGTGTTGAGTGACACCGTCGTGGCGACAAAAAAGCAGAGACAGCTCTTCGACGTGTCACTGATGATGTCAGTGCTACTCAACCCTTTTCTTGCCGACCTCCCTGAAGAGCTCAAAACGCTGGAACGCACGGAATGAGAAGACAGATGAACAAACTGATGTCGTGCCACCAGAACGCGATTTGGTGCTAGTGCAGCCCATGCACTGTTTACAAATCCAAGCGAAAGAGCCTAAGAAATAAGCAAGTAAATTGGGCGCTGTCATTCAAGGTAGTCTTACAACCGCTCTCTGCTATTTACAAACAATTATCAAGGAAAGGTAAACAATCTGAATGACTGTTTGGAGTTTATAAAACATTCCTGTAGCCCGTAAAAAAGCAAGTCAGATGCTTTGCTGAAGCAACAGCAGGATCAGCAGAACTCACTTCTGATGCCTGACGCCAAATCCTGAAGTTCATTGTCACCTGACCAGCCCTTTACGCCAAAGGCAGCTTTTCTTGCCCAGGAATTGAGGGGCAGGTTTTGGAGACGTGGGGGCATACAGCCTCGAGAAGGCTCCCACCTTCTCCGCGCAGGCCTGACCTGCTTTTGTCTCGCCGCGCTGTGAGCTGGGCTTTGTTGCCATGGTGAAAGCTCTGACACATTCGGTTTTCCCACTAATTTCCTGCTGCACTACAAACTACTGATGCTTTGCACCTTGCTGCTTATCAGTACAGTGACAAGGAATCCCAACGCTGCCCACACAAATGAAGAAATGATTCAGCCACATGCTGTCCTTGCCTGGTCACTCTGCCAACAGCATTTTTCAAGGCAACTTTAGTTACACCTCTATTAAATAAAATCTCTCGTGCCTCATCGATATTAGGATGGCTTAGGTACTCCATTCGTGTTTTCTCAGGACACGCAAGATTTAATATACTTTTGAAGAGTGTGTCTTTCATCCTAAAGCCATCTGCCTTTAAATTAAGCCCTACAAAAGTTCAAGAGATTTGATCATGCTCCAAAAATGCTGCTCCAGAAGGAAAACACGCATGCCCGTCCTGATTTTGATTGCAACAACTGATAACCCCAACCTTAGGACAACCTGCCAGCTTAACTTGGAGCGCCAAGTCCCTACTGTCACACGTGCTCTCGCATCAGCTTCCCCTCCCGCGCTGACTGGCGAGAAGCAAGAGCTCCGATGGCTGAAACAACGCAGGACTTTTGTAAACCTCGATCTGCAACGCAGAATATGCGGTTCTGCTCACAAAGCAAAGCATGTTGACATCCTCAAACCAAACATGAATTTTAGGCCTGCCATTTCCCACAACATGTTTTAGGAAGAAACACTAACAGCTGCGTCCCTATCCTCCTGGAGACACTGAAGCACAGTCCGTAAATCCCTTATGTTTCTACAGTCTCTTGCAAGAGTCACCCACTAACCTCATGTCCTGAGAAAAAGCAAACAGTATTTGCACACAAAGGACGATTAATTTCCATATGTTCTCAAGCAGCTCTAAGATTCTCAGCTGAAGTTTTCCCTTGGTACAAACCCAATGTTGTTCCACAGGCTCGACCAGCGTATCTTCTGAAACAGTTTTTCAGCAATGCTTGACTTGCTGTCATCAGATTCTGACCGGAGCACGCAAGAGTGACCACCACCAGCAAAAAAGATGGACTCAAGGGTGCGTTTCTGCAGGAACCTCACCAGCTGGGGACCACACACAGGTTTTGCAGGTCTCTGAAAATCTATCAAAAGGAACTAGACAATTTAATCACCCTCATAATTAGAGGCTACATCCCAGCCTTGTCTTGAAAGAAAAAAAGGTGGTACAGTCTCAAATCCCATGCTGCAACTCCTGAATCATCGTATTTTCCTTTGTGCTCACATGAAGGAACTAACTTCATACCCGACTGTGTCAACGGTAAGTGAACACAACGATCCAGTTTTGTCTGCGGTACCAAACTGGGACCAACAGTACGCACACACGAACAACGGAAAGTGGAGATTAAGGCCCACATGGTCTAGCAAGTGACTCAGAAACTGCAGAAGCGCCTACTGAGTGGGAAAATACCTATAGTCAGTCCTCACTTATCTTTTTACTGTGTAATGGGAGCCTCAACTTGGCTGAAAAAATATTAATATTTTGTTCTGACTAAGCACAGGTTTCCCCATGTACCTCAGCTGCTGTGGGAAATGCACATCCCCTGCAACTCTGCCAGGGCAGTGGGCACACAACACCCACGCACCGGCAAACTCGTGGAGGTAGCTACCGTGATTTCCTTCTCCTCCACCAACTCTGTATTTTGTTTCTAATAATATAAACCAGCTGAACTAACCAGCAGAAAGGAAAAGTCGTCGTGTTGGTTTTTTTTTAATCTTACACTTCCCAAAGCAGCTCAGGTGAAAAACAACCTCCGCAGAAGCCAAATATTAAAATCCTTGCACACAGAATGAATCAGAATGATTTTCATTGGTTTCCAGTGACATTGTGCTTCAAAACAAACAGCTGCTGTATAACTGACAACCATCTCACTATGTCAAAATGCTTGAGATGCAAGAACATAGATGGGCTTTGTACAGCTAAGAACATATTCCTTAATGGCTACTGGGTAACGATTCTATTTGTTCAATGGTACATTTGCATGTGCAAAAAAACAGTAGTACAAGCTAAGCTATATAATCGGTCTTACTGGGGGAGCGGGGGGAAGCCCTACGACCTCAAAAACTGCTGAAACCAGCCACAGCTGTTACCAGCCTGGGGGATGCAGAAGATACCAGATACAATAGAAGCTTCTCGCAAAAGAACACCATTGTCTTCTGGCCACCTGGTAACGAGAAAACCTACCATAAATCAAGCGGCACATTATCCTTTCCATGTTCCTAGGCAGGGGAGAGGCCAGAACAACTCCCTGCAGCGGCCCGCGGGGCTCCAGCGAGCTGCACGGCCAGCAAGTCAGGAGCAGCCTCAGCAGGGAGATGCCGCGCACACTGCCAGGAGCCCTCTCCGTCAGCGGCACTCTGGTCTAGCTGATAACCTTGACAGAGCCACTTGCAAGATTACAGCCCAAGGATTTCCTACAAGCACGTCTAGAGAGGAAAGACTAAGTACAAAGACTAATACTTTTCATCTTCGGTTGCTGCCAGTGCTACTGAGCTTAAACTAAAGTTTAGGAAGCACAGAAACACGGTCATGCTGTTACGGTAACTGGCCGAAGGGAAGCATTTTTCTGCAGCCCTAATTATTTCAGTGCAAAGGTAACTACAGACAAGGTTAGAGATCAGTGCCTCTTTCTAGCACGGTAGGGCACAAACCTACAGAGCAGACATTTCAGGATTTAGACGGCTAGCCAAGAGGCTGGCTGGTAACGTAGCTCAGTAGTTCTCGCTGGTATCTGCCTGGACTGTTTTACCTACAAGGCAGCAGCAATCCCAGGCCTCAAGGCAAAGGGAAGCGTAAAACCTTTCCTGGAGAGGCAGCGAAGAGGAGCAGCACACAAACACGCAGTGAAAAGTGGCATTACTAGCAAGAGCACGGACAATCATCTTCGTAAGAATTTCAACACGCAGACGATGAGAGGCATTTTTTCCACCTAGTTTCTTCAGTCGTTATAGGGACATGGTTTAGCGGTGGTTTTGGCCGTGTTAGGCTGTTGGTTGGGTTCAATGATCTTAAAGGTGTCTTCCAACCTAGACAATTCTACGATTCTATATCCCAGAAGATCTAGACGGCTATGCCTACCTCCCCTTGGACGCAGGCATGCTCCCCTAGCAAGGGTGACCTGCGCACCAGCACCGCTTCAGACTCCTGCAAGCCTGTAAGAGCAGCACGATACATGAACAGACTGCATCCTTCCCTCCCACAGAGGGGAACTGGCTTCAAATAAGAATCACCGCTGCAATTCAGCATGTTATCTGATCAGACTTCACGCGCAATTACATACAGCTTGTCAACTTATTCCTTTCATTAGAAAGACTTGGATGTTGTGAAATGCTACAATTAGTTTTTAGGTGAAGCCTCATCAGCTTCAATTCAGCTGACTTTGCCCATCAGCAAGAAGCCTTAGGGCTTGAAAGACACTGTCCCCCCAGAGGGACGAGAAACACACCCGGAACTGCCTGATGAGCCAAAACGCAGGCGAAAACTCAGAAACATGTCAGGCTAAACAACAGTAGATCCCTGAGCTTTAAAAAACCCATCCTGTGCCCACAGCATGATGGCCATGCTTCTTTTGCCCACCCATCACTTATGTCACATCTGTATTTCTGCACACAAGATTCCATGCACGGGAAGAGGCTACCCAGGAAGCAGTACAGCTGAAAGCCCAAGTCGTCCAAAGAGCGAGCACAAACAGAGAGACTTGCTTAGGTAAGGAAAAACCTTTAAAAAAAATTGTCTTCCCCTCTGTTGCAGAAGTCCACGCGCACTTTCTCAGCCTTGAAAGCATTTCACTGGGTCCGTCTCATTCAAAACTACTTCCAGTAGGACTAACCATATTTTTAAAGTTATTGGAAGGAGACATAAAACATCCATCTGTTTGCTGAAAGGCAGCAGACGTAGGCAGCCTCCGAATCCAGACTTTAATTGAAATACTTTAATCTGCTGCCGCAGCCCCACATTCTCTTTTATTCCCAGTAGCACCAAGGCGTGCGTTCTCCTAATGGAGCTCTGACAGTCGTCCTGTGCCTGGCTCTCTGTCAAACCACTCTAGCCTCCAGCTCCGGGCCCGCAGTCGCACACTGATACCCTACAGAGACTCCTTTTCTTCTAAACGATCTTCAAAACTCGATAATTAATGTACTATAACTGCATCAGATACTTTAAGAAGTTGAAAGCAGAGCTTCCAGTTGCCAAACCATACACGAAAGCAGCAAACACCGGGCAGATACTGAACGATAATGAAAACATTAAATCCGACTGTCAATAACACAGTCACCCTCTGCATTACACAATACCAAAATTTAGGCCAGTCCCTTCATCCATCTGCAAATCAAGACAATAAGTCAATGCACACAGATTGCTTCTGTGAGCAGGCCCTGTGTAGACGGCCGAGGCGGGACTCAGCTGCCTTGCTTCGGGAAGTCGGTCACGCCAGGCTCCCGCTCCACTCACTGGAAAGACACGGGCAGTTTCGCCCCGCGGCTCAGCTGACCTGGCTCACGGTGTGCTGAATCACCCTCCAGACAAGCCCCCTTCTCCCACCGGCCGACCCCAGGCATTCATATCCAAAGCCAGGTGAAACACATTCCACTTCAGCTGCACCTTCCACTGCGCCAGAAGAGCGTTTTGCACATGCATCCGCATCCCCACTTTATTCTCCCGTGGCACCTGCCCGTCAGCTCCTTCAAACGGATCCTCGGGAACTCCAGCTCCTCAGCTCCCGTGGGGAGGTTTTCCCAGCGAAGCGTTCGCCTCCGACAGCCTTCGCAAACTGCCCACACGACAGCCGCTCCGCACCATGCCGAACGTGAACACCTTTACGCACTCCAGCTAGGGGACACGAAACCAATGCTTGTATTTATACCTTCGATTTCATTTCAGACCATCAATGACCAAAACGCCTTCAGGAAGATTATCTGTACTCCCACCACCTGCACAGGATAACCAAGTCATATCCATAATCAAAGCTACCACGGCCACGAAGTACAGCCTTCAGCCTGCTTCCCCATCGTAAAGTGCTGCCCCTCACACGGAGGGATGCTAAAGTCACTCTGAACAGACCTGTACCATGCAAGAACCAGGTCTTTTCTACAGTTTGTCAGTGTTATGAGAACCCCATACCCAAACTGCAGCTGCCCAGACTGCCAATTGTCCCCAGCACCGACGCAGAGGCCTCCAGGATAACCAGACGCAACAGCAACCTTTCAGCGCAATCAGGACACGTGCCATGTAAGAATTAAACACTTCAGGGCAACAGCCAGCAAGGTACGCCAACGAAGGTCACAGGAAAGCCGACGGGCTCCCAGCGAGACCCACCTCGGTGGCAGGTGCTCAGGCTGCCCCAGGACCTCCTGCCCATCCTCTGAACACGCCGACGAGCGGAGCAGAGCAAAGCTCGGCTCCCCCCGCACACGCAGGCAAAGGCTGTGCTATTTTTGAGCACAACGTGCCAGTTCCACTGGGTGTGGGAGTTTGTTTGTGTGGGTTAGTATGATTCGACTACTTTGAAACTTGGCTGAAGCCACATAATTCCCTTTTTATGGAACCCCTTTGATGGCCATTGAACAGAGAGGGTGAGGTTTAGCCTCAACTATAGAGACTTGGGGTCAGACTTACTAGAAAAAGAGACATAATGACTAATAATGAATCAGCCTTCGGTGGTTTCTTCATTTAAGTGTTAATGCAGCATATTAAAGCCCTGGACTGGGATCAGCAGAAAGGCCCTGTCTGTAATAACGAGTACAATGGCTTAACTAGAGAATTTCCAAATTGCTCTACTTCAACCCGGGCAAGCTCCACGGGGAGACACTTGAGTCGGTTTAACCCTTGCTCGCAAACGTTCAGCTGAAGGCAGCACCTCGCTCGTGCCACACAGCCAAGAGCGGGACAGACAACGGCGCTCATCACACTCACAAGGGGAAGTCACAATTCACACGAGAATCTCTCCGGTCAGGGAGAGCTTCCACTACAAACTGTAACTTCTACTCCGCTGGCAACACTGGAGCAGCTTCCTACAGCTTTGCTTTCATGGGGAAAAACGTACAGTCGTTACGCAACCGCCTTGAGGAGAGCAAGAAGGGGTGAGCTGCTTGGGCTAGCAGATTTCTATGGCAATTGCACAAGGCTGATACATGACCCAGCCAGAGTACGTGGGGAGAAAGGAGTTCGGCTGCTGCTTCCCCGTGAAAATATCTAGTACCCACGGAGCCTGGTCTCCCAGCAACACACCGCTGTTTCCTTATTTCCATCTAACGCAATTCCTCCTTCAAACACAAATGAGAATACAGGCTCTAGAAACCCTAATTAGGGCTCCACGGCATTCACAAAACCTTTGCAAGACACCTACCAGGAAAAGAGACGTCGATCCCTTCTTGTGTCACAGCCATTCCTCTTCCCACTCCTGTCGGCAGCAACAACTTTTCCTCACAGGGGCAATTTCTGTACCTGCCCAAAGACACCACCGCCGCGTTGACCGGTGTTTGTTTTGCCCCCACAGCTTTGTCTTGTCTCCTGCCACAGCAGCCCCAAAGCTCGGGCACAGCAAATGTTTGGGAGGAGGGGACGCTGGATGGGAGGCAGCCAGGTTGAAGAGGTACAAAAGAAGTACCCACTTCACCCCCCAATTAAGCTAATAGCGACACAGCTGAGAAGTGGGTACCAATTATCTGGGCTCTTTCAGACTACTGCCCCTGCCGAAAAGGCTCAACGCGGGACAGGTGCCCTCAGCCCACTCATCCCCCTGCCCTGCGGGAAGATTACCACTGTCAGCTGGCCCTCCCGGCCCCGTTTTATGCGCAAGCACTGTCAGACCCATCAAGAAGCAGCCTGGTCTCAATTTTAATCGTACTCTTGCATAATCTCTTGGTAATCGTATGTTATTTGCTACAGCAAGAAAAATGTTGTAATGAAACATATAATGTCACTACTTTGGCCTGCAGTTGATACAGTTAATGCCGCTGTGAGGTTTAAGAAATATTCCCTCTTATCCCCACTGTGGCAACTATGCTTAGCCAAAGTCCCTTTCTAGCTTTCAGGCTTTTACTAAATCTCCCCGCCAAATGAGAACTAAAATACAGCTCCTTTGCAGCACACAGATGATGAGAACAAAGGCCACGTGAGCAGCAGTACAATAGATGCCTGAGGAATTAGCAATCCACAACTATCAGCCTTTCTTACGGCCAAGAGAAAGAAGCAGGAGGACAGGTGAAGCACCAACCAACACTGAAGAAGAAAAGGAAAACGATTGAAAAAAAGGCGACCGTGCAAGGCCCTCGCATGGCTCAGTACGAAATGCACAGCACCGGTATTGAACAGCTTCCATTCGATGCGACGAGGATGAATCACGGCATACCGGCACGCAGCCTACTCGGAGACGATCACCCTGGGCGCGCTGATGGGAGGAAGCGCTCTGTGGTCATCCCATAGCCACGTGCCTTCCTGCTGCACCTCGGAGGCAGGGAAGAGCAGGACACAGCAGCCGCCAAGACTCTTCCACCCACGAGGCTGACAGTGCTTCTCATTTGTGGGGACAGAAATCCAGACAAGTCACCAGGGCTTCTCCAGCCTCCCGCGTTCAGCGACCAAAGCGTACCAAATTGAGCCCAATTCCTTCCAGAGCAGCAAACCCTAATCATCCACAAAGTCTACCAGCTGGATTTTCATCCTGGTTTTAAGTGCCACGGTGCCACAGAATTCCAGTGCAAACTTGGTTCTGCTGATGCCTCCAACTCACCCAAAGACAAAGCATAGGAACTAAGCCTGTTCTCTCATGCAAGCAAACATCTCCAAGCAAAAGCAGAGATGCCTCCCATTCTCCAGTAAAGGCTCAGCTCCTTCAAAACCTAGAAAAACAATCAGCTTAATTCCAGCCCTTCTCCAATTGTGCTTCTGATGGTAGAAGAAGGGCTATGTTCTGCCAAGGATTAAAGCATCGCGGTTTTGGGTCACTATCCAATAAAACAACTCCAGGTAGAACCTTAAAGAGGATGCCCTTACACACAACTAGTCAGGCTCACTCCTAGCTTTGGCCATTACCTAGCTATTATTTACAATGCTCAGGACCTCAAACATAAGTGGACAACCAGTCTGGAAGAAGTTAAGACAGCACAGCAGGAAGATCACTGGACTCGGGAGGTAGCCATGTTCTTCCAGGACTGTGACTTCTCGTCTCCACTTCAAGAAAGAAATGGAGGCAGAAATTAATACTCGTCTCCCAATGAAACGCTCGATACGTGCAGCGCGACAGGTTGAAGACACAGAATAAGGGAAGGCTTAACGTTTGCAGTGACGTATGACTTGCAACAACATCACAGGGGCAGTTCAGCCACGGCAGGTATGCTCCGCAGTCTAGGTAGGTCTCCAGCCACCCTGTAGCTAGCAGAAGGGAAGGAACAAGAGCAGCAGAGAGAGCTTTCAGCACTGCGCAGCAGCCACAGGGGTCCCTCGACTCCCTCCTCATCCCCGACAGCTCCTGAAGACAGAAACGCAACACGCAGAGAGCAAGGGAACATAGGTACCTCCGTGATCCACAGTGCAGTCCCGAAGTCCCCTCTGTTAACGTACAGCGATCGACCCTTACGAAAAAATGTGGCATTAGAAACAACTCCAGTGTCTGAACAGAGCTGGAATTCTAATGAAGTGCCTTGGATGCTTTATAAATGGAAATTGTGCGGAAAACAATTCATTCAGTCGGTCACTCGGGAGATTTTTAGAAGAGAAACAAGAAAGGGTTTCTTGTGAAAGATGAGGAGAGACAAAGGAAAGGGGGACAGAAGGCAGGAAACAGAAAAGGAGAGATGCAGCAAGATATCCTGCAGGTGCCCAATTAATCCTAGCCGGAGAAGCGGCTCCAGTTCCTGCCCGGCCACCAGAATAGCTCTCTTACAGAGCGCAAGGTTCCAACTTTGCATAACCAGGGACTGAATGTAAATCGCTGCCTTGGTTAATACATAAATTGTCGACTGTTCCCTTCTATTTCGTCGGTTCCAGCAGAGACAATTATGAATACAGGCCTCCTGCCCTTTAGGATGATTAACATTCCCTTTCGTTAGTGTCCCCAACACTGCTGACCCACATTCAACTTGTGAAATTCAGTTATATGTAAACTGCGATGTTCTGTGTCAGCAATATGTGCCAGACCATTAGAGCCAGGCGCACACAGCACACACTCTCCTCCTCTGTAAATAAACGCACTCCTCAATCTCAAAACGGCCAGAGAAATCCCGCTCCTTTAACCCGAGAACAGGCACCAAAATATTCTCGGCTTTTCTTTTTTAGGGAAAAGGGGCTGCGAGCCAGGAATGCTCAAGCTGTTATCTTCAGATGTCATGTCAAAGTCCGCTTGACCTGGTAAATGTCCATAGGAAAGGAAAACAGAATGCCTCATCAGCAGACCACCTCCAATTTCAGGAGCAGCAACGAACGCGAGCCTTCGCAGTTATTAATTTCACCTTCTTGAAAAGGCCTAAAAAGACAGGATACGATACATTTTTTTAAGCTTACGCTGACGTTCATGCTGGAATTCCTTTCGAGACATCAGACGAGCGCAGTTCCCAAGGAGGGGCCGTGACGAGCAAACCAGCTTTTCTCTAAGAGAATGTGACACGGGGTCAAGTTTGTGCAGGGATTTGGTGGCTATATTTGAACGTTGCCCGGTTCTTCTACGCAACTACTACTGGAAGAGATCACCTCGGGAAGGGGCTGCCAGCACGCTCAGCGACTGGGCTACATTTGCTTTTCGTGATCAAAGACTTCTTTCAGATCACTGAATGGGACCATTTTGCCAAGGCTTTACTTTCTTTCAAGTCATTTCCATTAGGTCAAACTATTAAAAGTATTACTGCGATGAAAACAAGTTCTCGGTAGCGTTATTTGGTATTCCCGCTGCCATTCAAAAAAGCCTTCCCATACAGATTGGCCCCTTCCAACGCCTTTTACACCAATACCTCCCCTCAAACCTCATGAGTCCCAGAGCTCGGAACAAGTAGCTCCTCTCTCCTTCCCCACTCCTCTCCCAGAGTCAGCAGCCACGGCCCCGTCAGCGAAGGAAAAGCACCGAAACAACGGCACTCGGGCTTTGCAGGCAAAAACCAATCCATTCGCTCGCGCTCCCCTTCACAGGCTGGGATTTGGAAGGAAACCTGACCTCGGAGTTGAGAAAGCTTCCAGGTCAAGTTTCAGCTCCGAGCTATTCCAGCTCAGGCTTCCAGGCAGCGGCACAGCCGAACAGATGGCAGTTGTTCCAGCACAGGTACTTCCCCGGTCTCCCAGAGCACTGGGAGTTCAGAGGGATTGCATCTCCTCCAGGCAGCAGCGCAGGGAAACGTGGAAGCACACCGAAACCTGCCACTGCAGTACCTCCCACACTCCACTAGGCTCGGTGGCACAGGCAACTACTAAATCTACCATCCCACCAGAAAAGACCGTCCTAAAGGCAACAAACTACCCTCTGGCACTTCCCGGCAGCAGAAACGGGGGTAAAGTGCAGTTTAGCGAAGCCCGAGTTCTTCAAGCTTAACACCCTCTTCCATCATCCACAAGCAATGCATAAAACCCAGCTTCGGCCCTGTCAATGTTGACCAGGATTTCCCAACAACATTTGCGTGCGTTTTGCCGCCCTTCAGAAAAATCGACTGTTCCCGTGCAAGAGAGGGTCTCCGCTTCAGTATTTTGCAACCTCCAGAGTTAGCACCGCTCAAAGGAAACCTCGACTCAACGAGGGAGGCTGAAAACAGGGACACAACTTGTAGCTACGGGAGCGATCTCCACTCAAGAGGATCAGTCTCCTGCATTTGAAGCGTCTGAACTTACCATCCCTGCTTCTGTCAGCAAGGTTCAGCTCTGCAAGGGGGGGAGCGATGGCCGAGCCCCGCACAAAGCAGCGGCAGCAGCTGAAGCGCAGGCTAGATTGCGGCATCTAGCACTTGAAGGCACAGAAGCGGTGTCAGTTTAGACAAGACAGGCAAATATAACCCAATGCGGAAAAGAGCCATCCAGGAGGTGTGAAACGACTGATTTTTAAAAGGCCCCTGAAACTGACTGTACTTAGTTACCCGGGCCAAAAGCCGGAGTTCCGACGGCCGAGGGTAAGTGCGGATTTGTGCCACCGTTTCAATGCAAGGCGGCTCTTGAAATTGACAAGGGGAGACGGAAACCCGGCGCCAAACCGCCCCCACGGCGCTTCCCAGGTGCTCCTCGGGCAGCCCCGGGCGGGCAGGCGCGGGGG
>NW_009647217.1:4212-11510 GCF_000708025.1 Charadrius vociferus | reverse complement strand
CTGCGGGCACGGCCTGCCTGCGGGAGGAAGGGCCGGGCCGTGCTCCTGCGCAGGGAGGCGTTAGCCCGCCGTCCCGGGCTCTTCTGGCGGAGATCCTTGGGGATCAGCACCGCCGTGGCGCACTGTCCCCTGAAGCCAGATAATCCACCCGAACCGCGGAGCTCAGTGGTTGTAAGCTGGATATCTGGATACTAATAGGGGCTAATCCTCGGACTACTAGCATTTATGATTATGTTATTAAAGCCTGGCGTAGCTGAGGTGCGCTTCTGCAAAACATCCTCTGTAAATGAGCTTTTCTTTCATTTTTGTAACGCTGTATTTGCGTGCATAAGCGTCTGGTCGGTAGATGGCTTCAGGAGGGCGGTCTGCAGAGTCGATCTGGCAGTCGTGCGTGGAATGAAACGCGTTTAGTTGTCAGCCAGAAGTCAACAAGCGTAGGAATAGGCATGAATTGTCCATTGTGAATGTCAGGAAGTGCAGCAGTTTTTAGCCAGCCGGGCTTTTTCCCCAGCGCTAGCACGCTGCAATCGCCGCTGAAAGCAGCTCGTCTAAAATACTCTTTCCGCAGGAATAGAATGAGCCAGGGGGACTCAAACCCAGCCGCAGTTCCACATGCTGCTGAAGATATTCAGGGAGATGACCGGTGGATGTCACAGGTAAGGCTGGGAGGGGCGGTGGTCGTATGAGGCTACATCCTCTCTACCGAGGGGCTGCTGCTGGGCAAGGGCTGCAGGGGCCCCATCTGGCCGCAATTCCCATTCCGAGGAATTGCCACACTTCTGACCCTGAGGTCGTAACAGTTCTGCCGCCCCAGAGCTGGCAGGCCTTCGGTACATGTCTGTCTTGTAACAATGAAGCAAGGCAAAAAGCAGTGTTGTTGTGTGACCTGAAAGCTGCCCTGTCAAACCATTTCAGAAAATACTCCTGTTGGCCCTTTAGCTGGGAGGAATCGCCAGCCCCTTTGTTACACAAAGTGCAAAGCAGCGTTTTCCAGCATACGTCTTTGCTCTTTGCGAGGGAATGACAAAGCTGAAAATAGCAGAGCTGAAGTGCCTGCACTGCCTGTCCCTTGCTGTGGCGCTTCCTCCTAGACAGGGGGAAATAGCCAGAGGGTACTCGGTGCAGTGACTAACCGTTAATTTCTCTGTTCTGTATTTGCTGAATCTAATGGGTGTCTGACGAGCTCACGGCTTTACATCTGTGTAGCACGTAGAGTAGAGAAGGTGCTGCTCCTCCTGGAACTCAGATTGTTGCTGCGGTCAGTGTAGTCGGGAGGAGCGTCCAGCAGCTCAGGGGTTAACGAAGACGAGGGTGTTGGAGGGAATGGCACAGTTGGGCAGCAGGGGAAACTGGTTGGGCAACTGTCCCTTTCCGTCCTGCAGCAGAGATACCGATGAGGAGCTATCTGTTGGAGCTTACCTTGCTGCTTTCTTTTGACAGCACAATAGATTTGTCTTGGACTGCAAAGACAAGGAGCCCGACGTGCTCTTCGTGGGTGACTCCATGGTGCAGTTGCTACAGCAGTATGAGGTATTGTTAAAGAAAGGCGAGTGGCGGGGTTATAGGAATTAGAGTGTTTCTCTCTCTAACCAGGTGACTGCTCATCGGCTGTAATATGGACAATTTCTTCTGCTCCATTCTGATTTTACTGCCATCCCTTCAGGTTTATTTTATTTCCTTAACTTCCCAGTGCCTGTACGAAGCCTTGCTGGTTTATCTCTGCAAGCCTTTTCCAGTCTTTCTCTGAAGCCATTACTGACCGCCTCCATTTTGACACATGTACACAAGCCCTTGCTAGTCCCTTGACTCTGAGATTCCAAACTCCCGAGGGCACGCCATCGAATTCTCCGTAGGCGTATCTTGCGTGGGCAGAACGCGTTTAACCCTCTAGCACTTGGGGTGCTATGGGCATTGGCACACTGGCATTTCTCTAAAACTCTGTTGGGGCAAAGAAGAGTCCTGCCGCTCTGCCATGGTGGCAGCTGAGCAGCTTTGTCCTGCAAGAGCCTCTTCTGTTATTTCTGGTTTTGTTCCCTGGTGATGAAAAGGATTTCTTCAGGTCATAGATACTTTCTTCAGAAGCCCTGTACTTAAGGGAGCTAGGGACACTGGGGTCTGCAACAGATCCAGCACTCCCGTTGTCTCTGGCGAGTTGCTCAAGTAGCTGCTCGAGAGCGCTGCGCCTTCCTTTGTGCCAGGATGGAGTGCTTGAACATCAGCAACTCCATCTCTTCGGGACCTCCGAGTAAAGCCTCGTCCTGTGTGTAAATGCCCTTTATGAAAGTGAGTTTTCGGAGGAAGGCTCGTGGCTGCTTTCAGTGTCCTTGAAGACATCGCTTGCCTGTGTAGTGTCTTTCGTGATCAGGATGCTGCTCTGAAATAGCAAATTGCTTTCTGATTGCAGATATGGCGAGAGCTCTTCTCACCACTTCACGCTTTGAATTTTGGAATTGGTGGAGACACCACGGGACATGTTCTATGGAGACTGAAGAATGGTGAACTGGAGAACATTAAACCGAAGGTATAAGCAGAAAACCAAACCGGGCAGCCCTGTGCTGACTTAGAAGAGGCTTCAGTGCTTGAGTGGTGCAGAACCGAGTGAGCTGTTAGCAGAACTTTTTGTTTGAGCAACTGTTGGCACTGAGTGTGCGTCAGGTATTGAAATGTGTTTGGCTAAACCAGAAGTTTACACTGCTGAATACGCAAATGGGAAGGCGTCATCAATAAATAGAGGCGGCCTTCTAGTCCTCGCAAAAATGTTAATCAGGCCTACGATTTACTATAGCTAGGTGTAGTTTGGAGCTGCAGTGTCTCTCTCAGGCCTAAGATGCGGTCTCAGCCTCTAGAAAGGGATGGTGAAACATTCGAGAAGGAGTTAGCACGGATGTTCAGGATGCGCGGTGAAGATCAGCTTCCCGGTCTGCGCTGAGAGCTGCAGCCCTCCTGCGAGCGTCTTCACTGAAGGCGGTGGGCAGTGCCCCAGGGTGCTGTGACACAGCGCGTACCCCAGGGAGGGAGGCAGGCAGTGTCGCTCGTATTCCAGCCTGCTCTTTAACAGTTTGCAGTCTTTTGAAGTAAAAAGCAGAGCTGTACGGTTACCCCTGCCGCTAAGGAGCTTGCGCTGTACTGTATAAATATACGTTACCCTCTTCGACTGACGTAGGCCCCTGCAAGTGCGTTGGCCAGGAGACTCTGAAACGGGTGGGCTGAGGCATCTCTCAGGCTGTCCAGAAAAGCTTCAGCAGTACCAGTTCTTCATCCCAACCGAGGGCTACAACAAGCTCGTAGGATGCTATTCAGAAATGGGCGCAATTGGCAGCTGAAGACCTTGCAGTCGGGGTTGGGCCTTCAGCCTGACGCTTCACGTAGCTCACTGGTCGCAGATGATGTTTACCCGGCGTTTTCAGGGTCGGCAAGCCTATTGCAACTCGTCCTGAAAAAGTTGCAAACGTTTTTTTCCTCCTTGCAGGTCATTGTTGTTTGGGTCGGAACAAATAATCACGAAAACACAGCAGAAGAAGTAGCGGGTGGAATCGAGGCTATCGTGCACCTGATAAACAGCCAGCAGCCACAGGCCAAAGTTATTGTACTGGTAGGTCTCCTGGAGCACCGGGGAAACAAACTGCTCTGAGGAAGCCCCGGGTTCTCTGCACCGTGCCTCTGCGATACAGGGAGTTACTGATCGTTACGGGGGAGGGCACTCACTTTATTTATCTTCTCCTTTGTGCGTGGCTCCCCTTGTTCACTTGGCTTTGCAGAAGTCATCCTTTCAGCCCCTCCAGACACGGGCGTAACGAGTCCCATTAGCGGTATTGCGGTCCCACTTAGAAATGTTGTTGAAGAAGTCCCGTGAGGTGAAAAACGGTGCCCAGGCCAGAGCTGGGAGTGGAAATCCCAGTTGGCTTCCTTGTCTTGGCAGGTTGGCCGGTGCCTGTCCTCTTAAGGAGCTGGGCGATGGCATTCAGTGCACTGCTGAAAGCTTGCACAAAGAGCACAACCGATGCATTAAGGGAGAAGACAAAAAAACCCCCACGCAGGTGCTGTGCCAGTTGTGCGTGCAGCCGCATTTCAAATTAGGTCGGAATGGACAGTGGCTGATTCGAGGGCTGAGTTCCTCTTGTCACGGACATCTTAAATCTTGAAAGGCAGCCTGAGTTGGAAGGGAAAGCGGGCGTTGTTATGCCGCCAAAGCCGTCTGAAGCTCTTTTTTGCCTCCTTCTTGTGCCAGGGCCTGCTACCTCGTGGAGAGAAGCCAAACCCGCTGCGACAGAAGAATGCCAAGGTGAACCATCTGCTAAAAGCCTCGCTCCCCAAACTGCCCAACGTCCAGCTTCTGGATGTGGACGTCGGGTTCGTGCACTCAGATGGCACCATCTCGTACCACGACATGTTCGATTTCCTGCACCTGACGGGAGGGGGCTACGCAAAGATCTGCAAACCCCTCCATGAACTGATCATGCAGCTGCTGGAGGAGACCCCTGAGGAGAAACGAGCTGCCCTGGCCTGAGTAGCCGATGTCAGCGTTAACAGCATCATCCAGCCCATCAGATCAGTTCTATCACTGGCACTACAGAATCCTTCTTTCTTAAAGCACTTTCCATTGTAGAATGTTACCGGATGTTCGTACCTAGTGTTTTGAGGGGGAAGGCTAACGTTTAACTGGTCTTGTACGTATGAGGGCCGGCTTGGTTGGTTTTATTGCAGGAGGAAATTAGCTGAAGAAGAGTTTTACTTTTAAACCATTCCTCATTTAAAGCGAGAACGGCACCGTCACTCTGTGCCCCTCTCACGTCTTGTTGCTCTGTGGTTGTCCTAGAACCCCTGTAGCCTGTCTCTGACAGCCCGCACACAGCTCCTGGCTCGCCGTTCCCGGCGGTAGGGATCGTGCTCTGTGTATTAGCCTGTGAACAAGAATCACATTCCACTTGCAAAAGCCGGAACAGATGCATTTTTCCAAACTCGGTCCCACCTTTTGACGTTTTTTTGGTTTGGTTTTTTTTCTTTCTGTTTTCCTGGGGGGTTCTGTGTGGCACGTGTTGCTTTCTCACTCCTTCTTTCTGAAGCAGCATGAAACTGGAATTCAGAAATGTAAAGAAACAACCAGTTAACCGAACTCGTGTAACACTCCCGGGTGCTTGTTCTTGTGCTTATTTCTCCGTGCCCGCTAGTGGGGCACCTTCCTCCCACGTAGCTTTCCCCGGGGGCAGTGTCGTTCAGGTGCCGCTGGCTGTCCTGTTCTCTGCTCCTCTCTGTGTGTGGTGTCGCTGGCTTTTAACAGTTGCTCAGTTTAGGATTTTAATCATCCAGTAAGCACCGCACAAGGCGGTCCCTTCCTCGCTACTCTAGAACTGACATTTCGGTCCTCCGAGACGCCTGTGCCACGGGGCTCTTTGCAGTGCTGTTTGTTGTTCTTTTGGGTGGTATTTTTTAAGTATGACTGTTACATCCTTTTTTTCTAAAGGAAACCCGTACGGATAGCCCCTGTCTGCAAGGCCTAAATCAGTCCGAAGCTTTACAGATTCCAAGGTGTATATTTCTTTATCGCTTCTGTTTTACTTGTATAAACATTTTATTTGAGCAACTACAGCCTCTTACAGTGAAAACGAAGTCAAGGTGGAGCTTTTCCTGTCTTGGACGCTGCTCCTCGCCTCTAGCCAAGGGAGCCGGAGGGGCAGGTGCCCTCCTATGGGGGCTGCCACTAGGTGGGATTTTGGTTTGCTGTTGTTTGTTACGAGGTCTGGTTGTAGCCTGCTACGATCACGTGAAAACAGCCTTTCATTCAAAAGTGAAAGGTTCTCTGTTTCAGAAGGAAAGTGGTTTGGACCCGGAAGGCAGAGCCCTAGATGACTAGATAACTATACTTGCAAATAAAACAATTTTAAATGAAGTCTGTTCCTCCTTGGCTTACCTGCCAGGGCTGGAGCTTGGCGGCGCTGTGCAGACCTCACCGTGGTTCGCGCTGCAGTAGTTGGCCGAGACCCGCCGCCGCCGCAGGTCTCTGCGCTCCTTCTCCCGTAAGCGGGATCTGCGGTCACCGTGCTTGTCTCGGCAGGTAAACCGGAGAGGAACGGATAGCTTTTTAGCGGGCAGGTCATACCGTGTTCCAGATGAGGGGTGTTTAGGTGTCCAGGTTGCTTGCTGTGCCCTGCTGCAGTGAAGTACATAGGTACTGTATATAGTCTGTCTGCCCTTTGTTATAATAAAGGGCGCTGGTGTGTAACGCAGTCTATAACCTAGCATTAAGGAATACTTTAATGTCCCCACTACGTTCCCCCCTTCCTGTAGATTTGATCATAGCAGGATTTCTGCCTGGATTGCATGCATAGTGTGTGTTTTGTTTCCAGTATATGTGATTACACACAGATGAAGGAAAGATGAAGCGTTTCACTTGCCAGGATCAGAAGTAGGAAGTTTCGGAGTGCTGCGGTAGAGGAGGGATGACAGTCCTGTCCCCACGAACCAGACCAGGGACGCGCGGCTCCCCAAGGCGCGCTCAGCCTCTGCGCTCTGGAGCTCTGCTGCCTCGCAGGACAGGCTTTCAGGGAACGTGTCTCATGTTTCCAGTAAGACGCTCGTTGGAGAAGTTGGGACAAGGGAGAGTGGAAAATGAAACGTTGAAAATACGCTGCAGTGGAGAATTCCCAGGGAAAGCACTTATCCCAGCCCTTACGCACCCCTTTAGGGGGACGGGATAAAACACGTTCTGCTCCCTTTGAGCTTTTCGGGTTTCTAGGCCTGTGGGAAAAGGCAGTGTGCTAGTTTAGTCTATGCATCTCTGCGTCCCTCCTCGCTGTCGCTGCTTTTGGCGAAAGAGATGCTAACCAGGAATGTACTCTCCAGTAAAACGCTCTGACTTCTCCACTCGGCACTGGTGCAGCCAAGGCTGCGCTCAGCTGTGAATCAGCCCCTGTTGGCAGGGTGCCGAGTGGACCGAGAGGTTTGGCAGGCTTCTGCGGCGTCACCGCGGACGGCCCTGCTGGCTCTGCTTAGGCTTGGCTTGCTGAGGTGCTGTGCTCTGTGCTTGGTTCAGTGCTCACCGCCCTCTTTCTCTGCTCCCATAACCATCTCCGGTACTGCTGGCACCGCGTAAAGAAAGAGAGGGTCCCTCTCCGCTCAGACTGTAGCTCTGCTTGTCGCTCCTAGGAAGCGACCGTCCCACTCACAGCTGCGAGGTTTGTGGGAGAGCAAGGGAGGGTTCTCCCTCCTCACCAACCTCGTACTACAAACCGAGCGCCTGGTCGCAAGACGTGTAGAAGAGCTCCGAGTCCAGCTCTGGGCGATCGATGTCCCTTGGGGCT
>NW_009647217.1:2639-4183 GCF_000708025.1 Charadrius vociferus | reverse complement strand
CGAGGGGCCCTGTGGGGCTTCTCCCCTCCGTAAGGAGCCCGCTTGCCTTTGACAGCTCTGTGCCGGAGCCCGCTGTCCGGCCTGTGTGAGCACTGCCCGTTTCCTATTTGTCGCAGCAGAGAGAAAAACGAAACGAACGATGTGAAAGGACAGAAAGAGTCTTTTGTAACTGGCCGGGGGGGCGGGAGGATGACCGCAGGATGGGCCCTGTGAGGAGGAGAGCCCGTACCGTCTGTGAAACGAGGCCGCAGCCTCCCCCTGCGCTGCCCTCCCTGCCTGCCGCAGGCGCTGCCCGCTCCCCGCCCTGACCCTTCCCCGGTCACCAAATTGTGATTCTGCTTTGGTAAAAATGCATCGGCTGGTAGAACTCACTCTGTTAGTGCATATTTCGATATAAATGTCAATGTTTCACCCCAGCGTGTCGCAGCGTGTGTGTGTGTGTGCCCAGGGGCCCGCGTCTTTCCTTCCCTCTCTGTGTCGGTGACTCGTTCTGTTCCGTTTCTGCGGGGCCGGGGAGCTGCTGCCCCGCACCCAGCTGCCAACCCAACCTCCCAGCGGGCGCCCCCGCAGCCTCCCCTCCCGGGGTTCTTCGGAGCCGCGCTCAGCTGGACCCTCGCTCCTCATTTAATATCTGTTCTTCTCCCCGCGCTGTCGGGGGCCTTTTGTTGGTTTGGTTTTCCTCTCCTTTCGCCGCGCAGAGCTCAGGTCCCGTACCCGGTGCTGTAAGCAAGGTTCTGCAGGGAAAGGTAACTGGTATTTTGGCCCTCAACAGGACATCGGCCTGTATTTGATTTATCTTTAGTAGCCCTGAAATGAACAGGGAATGCGCATCACCACGCAATGCAACTTACAGTCATCCCAGCAGAGGCGATACGCGAGTTTGAACAGCGGCTTAGGAGTCGATTGGAGTTCTGCTTCTAGCTCCTGCATGGGCGTCCGTCTGTCCCCGAGCAAGTCCTTCCACCTGCTGTCAGCGTCACCACCCGTAACCTGGAAACAATGTGCAGACTCTGAAAAGTGCTTGGGGATCCTCGGTGAGAGGACCTGTAGAAATAAAGTGCACAATAGCAGCAGTGCTCTTGTCTCTTGACGTTTGTCCCGCAGAGAACAGAGGGAAACTGGCGGCAGAGGTCTCGGATGTCAGTTCCGGCCTGGAAAATGGCTTTCTATGAGACGACATGGGGCTGAGCTGTTTTGGCAGGGGATTTAAAACCAAAAACCCCAACCACAGACGTGTAAAATGTGATCTGACGGCCGCGAAGCTCTTAGAGGACTGTCAGCAGGACACTTCTCAGCAGCTGGGACCGGGGGATGTCTGAGGGAGACGTGCGCTGACATGCTGCGCGGCTTCGCTCCTGCTCCCCCAATGAACGGAGCCGTGGAAAACCTTCAAATTGCTTTTAGTTACCTCAATTTCTGGGGACGGAGGGTGCTGCAAGCAGGAGGGGAGGCTGCGGGAGCCCCCGCGCAGACATCCGGAGGGGAGCGCGGGAGGGGGAAAGGTGCCGGTGGCCGCGGTGCCGTACCTCACCTGGCAGAGAGAG
>NW_009647217.1:0-483 GCF_000708025.1 Charadrius vociferus | reverse complement strand
CCCCTCGCCAGCCGTCATCTTTCCCGTGCTCTCTGCAGGACAAGTGAAAGGTTCAGCTTCAATGCCACAGCCGCCCAGCCGCAGGTGAGGAGGAGCTGGCGTGGTGTGACATGGGAGAGGGTGCTGCACCCAGGGAGGAGCGCGCGGCCACCATGGCAGTGACGGGCCCTTTCCCCCCCCCAGTATTTCAAGTACGAGTTCCCAGAGGGAGTGGACTCGGTGATCGTGAAGGTGACCTCGGCCATGGCCTTCCCCTGCTCCGTCATCTCCATCCAGGACATCCTGGTAGGTTTGGGCGGTGAGCCCTCCCGTCCGGGCGACCCTTGATGCTCGGCGGGGCTGATGGCGCCTCTGCCCCTGCAGTGCCCCGTCTACGACTTGGACAACAACGTGGCCTTCATCGGGATGTACCAGACCATGACGAAGAAGGCGGCCATCACGGTGCAGGTGGGCGCAGGGCTGTGCCGCGGGGGCGTGGCGCTC
>NW_009647216.1:5762-13230 GCF_000708025.1 Charadrius vociferus | reverse complement strand
TTGCTGTTCTGTTAAATCGCACTATTTAAACCCACAAGTTTTCCCTTTTTCTGTCGATTTTTCCCATGGCTGTGGGAGTTGCATGAGTGGCTGTGTGGTTCTTTGTTGCTAGCTGAGGCCAAACCACGACATACCAGTATGTGTGTTTGTTGGAAGCGAGGTAGAATTTACACAGTTGCATGGGGGAGTTAGCAAGCTTAGCTGCATGTAAGGAACTGGTTTGTGCTCAGGATTTTCCAATTCCAATCGCACACAAAAAATCTACACCAGAAGTTAGGGAGCACCTGCTATCTAGTTTCTTCTAGCGCTCTGAAGATAACTGCTTCTTTGCCAGGCCAGAATTTTCCATCTCTATATTCAGTGTTTGGTTTGATACTAGCTGCTCTCCTCAGTTTTTTTCCTTTTGTCCATACTAAGTATAACAATATAGTGAAGGGTATGTCTGAAATTCCTTGAAGACTCATTCAAGCCTAATCACCATCTTCTCTCAGAAACCATATGTTCTTCGAAGTGAGTTAGACTGTGAAAAGAAACAAAGTTTCTGCATTAATGTGACCTTGAAATGTCTTTGCTTTTTCTGTGGCATTCTCGGTGTGAGAGCCATGTCAATGTGGGAGTTGAAGGTGAGTGCTGCTGCACAGATCTGAAGTCATTTTGCCTGGAGTTAATTTGTGAAATGCTTTCATTGAAGCACTTGGACTCTCTCCAGAGATTATTTTGCATAAGAAGCACTCTAACATCTGTGTCTCATCCACAGGCACAGAGTTCTGCTAAACCTCTTCAGGCTTGAGAACCTCTGTGACTCCTACCCCCAGCTATGTTTGTCATATAAGTAAGGGAGGAAGAGCCATCAGATTACAAACCTACACGTCTCTTTCAAAAGGTTGGCAAAGAATATTTCACTTTGCAGGGGGAGAAGTGTAAGAAGGCTGGGTAAATAAGAAGCTCTTTGCTCTTAGGTAAGACAGCACATTAAATCCCTGGCAACTCCTACATACTCAGAAGCTGACAAGTGCTGCTTTATTGCATCTTACTTAAAGGAAGTAAACATATTGTGTTCACTAGATACAAAATGTGACTTAAGTATGAAAATTTTCAGAACCATTCTTCCACCAAGTGGATTGGTAGAATTGCAAGAAGTAACTTTATAAAGATTCTGACATTATTCTGCTGAGATGTAGAATAGTTAGCTGTGGAGATGTTACATCCCTGCAGTATTTGCTTTGAGGGAGGTGGTTCCCTGCTGAATCTGTAGAATAAAGAAATGCACTTACCCACTTTGACTGTTTCTTCATGTGTATAAATAAGGCCATACTCCACTTCATTAACCCTAATGTTTCCTATTTGTCAGCTTGTCCTGGTTCTGGCAGGGATAGGATTAATTTTCACAAGGAGCTGAGAAGGGACACAGCTGGGTTGGCTGACCCAAACTAGATAAAGGGATATTGGATAGCATGTGGTGCCATGCTCAGTATATAGCTGGGGGAGCAGGAACTGCTGCTTGGGAGTGGGCTGGGCTTCGTGTTCCAGTTGGTGAGCGGCTGTACATTAATCGTGCTTTGTATATTCCTCTATCAGTATTATTGTTGTTATTTTCCTCTTTTCTTTGCTGTTCTGTTAAACTGCCTTTATCTCAACCCAGGAGTTTTGCCTTTTTCTTCTGAATCTCTTCCCATCCCACCACTGGGGGTGGAGTAAGCGAAAAGACTGTGTGGTTCATTGTTACCGGGCTGGGGTTAAACTATGACAAGTCCTTTCTGGCACCCAACATGGGGCACGAAGGGTTGAGATAACAACACATCTGACCAGAGCTTGTTAAAATGAATTTGCTATATGCATTTATTATATTTGTTAAATAGTTGCTGGTCACAATGTTGCTTTGTTTGTTCGCATGGCTGTGTTATGTAAATTCTTATATGCTCTACCTACTCTCCTTTGATGCTGTTTATCACCTCTACCTACTCTCCTTTGATGCTGTTTATCACCTCTGGAAGAGGGATCAGGATTATAATGTTGCTGTCCTGTGTAATATCAACTTATGGTATGATAACATCACTGTTCAGGTGTTCATGTTGGGGTGTTTATGCAGGATTGCTGTTCTGCCTGTACCTTGGTTGCCATCTCTTGGAATGTATTAATAATCACACCCAATCTATGTGGGAAACGGGGGGATACTTTCCCCAGCTCTTTCGCCTTCCTTTTCTCTTTTGGGCCAGGTATGACAGCTTTTGAGAATTTCAAATATCCTTGGGATGCTCAAACCAGTGTGGTCTTATTGCTATGTCTCCTGAATGTGTTTCGGGCCTTGTTTAGGGTTAAACAACTATTTAGGAATACCACCCAGAGATCTGCCCCAAGGCTGGATAGTCAGGGGTGACATGGCATGTGGGAGAATATGGGCAGGTATCTAAAGAATTTCTCACCTCCAATGGTTTGGGACTTCACCACTGAACAACTACAGGACCCTGATAAAGGGATAGAATATTTGAAAGGAAAATGCTGTGGCTGTTCCAGAGAGGCACAACTTGCCACACTGTGCTGGACCCTGGCCAGTATCTACCAAACACTGCTCAATATTATGCAGCACCCTCAGGAGAAAGAGAGGGAAACCAGATCAACAGGCACTGTGGCTATTCCAGCCCCTGCAACAGGCACTGCAGCTGAACCAAGAAACCAACCCGTGCCAGTATCCATTGCTCCTATACAGAAGAAGAAATACACCAAGAAATCAGTTTGCTTAGTAAGGGATGACGATGAACCAGGGCCATCAAAAGAACGGGAGGAAGAGACGGAACCAGAGATAATCACCCGATCCCTATCCCTGAGTGAGCTGCGAGATATGCAAAAAGTTTTCAGCCGACTTCTGGGGCAAGCACATTGTCAACCTGGCTGCTCCGATGCTGGGATAATGGGGCCAGTAGCTTGGAATTAGAGGGCAGGGAAGCCAAGCAGCTGGGATCCTTGTCTAGGGAAGCGGGCATTGACAAGGCTATTGGGAAAAAGACACAAGCCATCCGCCTCTGGAGGCAACTCCTGTCAGGCGGGAAGGAAAGGTACCCCTTCAGTGAAGATGTATGTCACCCAGGCAAGTGGACAACCATGGAAAGAGGTATCCAGTACCTGAGGGAATTACCCATGTGGGAGATGGTTTATTATGACCCATACAACGCACAGTTACCCACAGATCCCGACGAAGTCCAATGCACATGGCCCATATGGCAGAAGTTTGTATGGAGCACACCATTGTTGTATGCCAGCTCATTGGCAGTGATGGAATGGAAAGGTGAAGAGGGACCAACAGTGTATGAGGTAGCTGGCTGACTCCAGCAATACAAAGAAAGCCTCTCTTCCCCCCTTGTCTCAGCTGTGGAGAAACTGTCCCAGAAGGTCCAGCAACTTGAAGAGAATATGTCCTGCTCCCCACCTCTACGGGCCACAATGTCAGCTATTAGGAGTTCACTTTTCTCTGCTCAAGAGAGAGCATATAGAGGGTACACACCACAAGGCACCCTGTGGTTTTACCTTCGTGATCATGGAGAGGACATGAGGAAGCGGGATGGACAACCCTACCCCAATCCTAGAAGCATGGGCGGCAGCATAAGGGTGAACTATTCCTAGCTCGGTGGGCCCACGATGCTTCAGGCCATCAAGGGAGAGATGCGACATACAGATGGGCTCGTGACCGAGGGGTGGACTTGACCATGGACACTATTGCACAGGTTATCCACGAATGTGAAACGTGTGCTGCAATTAAGCAAGCCAAGCGGTTAAAGCCTCTTTGGTATGGAGGACGATGGCGAAAATATAAATATGGGGAGGCCTGGCAGACTGATTATATCACACTCCCACAGACCCACCAAGGCAAGCGCCACGTGCTCACAATGGTGGAAGCAACCACTGGGTGGCTGGAAACATACCCTGTGCCCCATGCCACTGCCCGTAACACTATCCTGGGCCTTGAAAAGCAAGTCTTATGGCAACATGGCACCCCAGAAAGAATTGAGTCAGACAATGAGACTCATTTCCGAAACAGCCTCACAGACACCTGGGCCAAAGAACATGGCACTGCGTGGGTATATCGCATCCCCTATCATGCACCAGTCAATACAATGGACTGCTAAAGACTACACTGAGAGCCATGGGTGGTGGGACCTTCAAACATTGGGATACACATTTAGCAAAGGCTACCTGGTTAGTCAACACCAGGGGATCTGCCAATCGAGCTGGCCCTGCCCAATCAAAACTTTCACGTACAGTAGAAGGGGATAAAGTCCCTGTAGCGCACATGAAGAATATGTTAGGGAAGACAGTCTGGGTTTGTCCCACCTCAAGGAAAGGCAAACCCATCTGCGGGATTGCTTTTGCTCGAGGACCTGGGCACACTTGGTGGGTGATGCGAAAGGATGGGGAGGTCTGATGTGTACTTCCTGTGTATCCAATTTTGGGTGAGAATAGCCAATAGATCAACTTGTATTATGTTAATTGCTAAATAACCCTGCCACTGTATGTCATCACTACTATAATTGTTATATGCCATATCAATGGTACTACAGTAAGCATCACCTGAACTAATGATAGATGGACTTTGAAACCGAGTAAACTGCAGCGGTGATGGAACTAGAACTGGCTTCAGCAACTGGTGCCCAGCAACTTCATCAAGATCAACATCTTCAACCCGCAGACCGTGGGTGTGGGCTGCACCAGATAAACCAGCCGCAAGCTCCGAACGCTGCATGCAACAGTCCAGCACCACACACCATCTCTCCTGTTCTGTGAGACTGTTCTAACAGGTGGAGCCCAAAGTCATGGATTAAATGAACTCAATGGATATTTTAGAGGGATGGCCCATAGACTAAGGGAATGATATCTCTCTGTGTGTGTCTATATCAAAAACTGGGAAAAGTGGTGGTAATTAATGGGAAAGTGTTATGGGCATGACATACATGGTATAGCACCCCTTGTTCTGGTTCTGGCAGGGATAGGGTTAACTTTCACAAGGAGCTGGGATGGGACACAGCCAGGATGGCTGCCCCAAATTAGCCAAAGGGGTATTCGATAGCATGTGATGCCATGCCCAGTATATAGCTTGGGGGGGGGGGGGGTGGGCAAGAATTGCAGCTTGGGAGCAGGCTGGGCATTTCAGGTTCCAGTCAGTGAGCTGCTGTACGTTAATCATGTTTTGTATATTCTTCTGTCAGTACTATTGTTTTCCTCTTTCCTTTGCTCTTTTGCCTTTATCTCAACCCACAAGTTTTGCCTTTTTCTTCCGATTCTCCTCCCATCCTGCCGTTGTGGGGGCAAGTGAGCAAAAGACTGTGGTTCTTTGTTGCCAGCTGTGACTAAACCACAACACAGCTAAAATCAGGTAAATCTGTTACCGTGACAGTTTGGTTTTTCTATTGGTTTTGTAGTCCCTGAGAAGTGTTAGTTAGTTCATGTTTGTATACTAACCTGACCGTGCATAGTATTTACTGAGTGGTGTAGTGTTCTTACTGTCCTACCACTTCTTTTGCAGACTAGTCCTTTTGCCATGGAAGCTGAAGAAATGATGGAATGTACCCAGGAATTCCCTGAACACTATAAAGTTATTTTGGATAGACTGAATGAACAACGGGAGCAGGACCAGTTTACGGATATCACTCTGATTGTCGATGGTATGTACAGGCTTGAGAACCAGTTGGTATACAGAAAATTCTGAAAGCTGTGCTGGGAAGCTGTTGGATTTGTCACGGGTCAGCTGTCAAACTGGGTTGTTAACAAATTCTTGATTCTGTATTGGTTTGCGAGTTGCTTGCAGAGTTTGATTTAAAATCTTGGGCTGAACATAGTCTCCAGCAGTGATTAATAATTTTGCTTCTGCTTTTCCAAACAAGGGGCTAAATATTTTCAGATAGAAGCCCACTTTGAAACTGCTGTACTACATTTAACATCTTGTCTAAGGATTTCCAAAACATTGTAAAAATGTCTTTCCCTAACTTGAGTTGACTGTTTGCATGCAGAGAACTTGTACAAATATTTGTTAATTGTTTAAAAAAAAAAAATCAGCTTGAAATAAGATTACCTTCTTGCTTCTCTGGTATCTGCCTACTGGTTTAATATATAGTTAAAATAGTGTAGAACAGCTCCCTTTTCTTTTTCTATGTGTTCTAAACACATAAGTATTAGTTTAAAAGGAAGATGGAGATGTAAGTGCTTATCTCATTAGGAAAGGTGGTGTCTGATAGATCACCTAAGATTGCTTCTTATCCCAAACATGTTTTAGAATGGATGAGCACTTCAAGGAAGATAGGCAGTGTCCACTAGTATGGACCTAGCTAAAGGAGTACCATCTGATCCTTAAAAGGATAGCAAGAACTCACTTGAAGGAAAAGGGTCCTACAGAGCCTGGATTAGAAAAAAGTAAGCAAATGAAGAAAAAATTACTCTTCTGGAATCATCATAGTTTCATTGACAACGCTTGCACAAAACTTATCCTGAACGTTTGTTCCTGCTTTAGTATTACCAAATCCACACGTTGAGCTCAAAACTGTTTTCTTGTGCAGCTGTGTAGTTCTAATCTATGATGCTTCTTTTACCTCTGTCCCATGGAGCCTTATGAATGTTCGTGCCTGTACCAGGGAGAAGGCAACACAGTGACGAGAAATATGCAGTCTGGAAAACAGGAAAAACGGAGCAGAACTACTTCTGTTCAGAAGAACGGAGAAGAACTATTTCTGTAGGGCTCGTTATGCTGGCAGAAGTGATGATAAAATACATCCATATGTAAGAGCACCAAAAACCAAGGAGAGGTAGGATAAACCCTGAGAGCTGAGCCCAAGGCATACAGGAAAAAGTTTGCACAGGAATTTCCCATAACTTAAATATCTGAAAAGAGAAACACTAGGGTGAGTGAGTCCTGCAGCTGATTGAGTTACAGAGCTTCAGCAAGGTCAGTGATGTCAGCAAGGGTCTGCATGAGATGGGACAGGCTAGCTGCAATGGTATTCCATGTTACAAGGAGACATACTAAGTGACTATGTGCTGCTGGAATAGATTTGTAGACCGGGTGGTTCTGTAGCTGTTCTCTTCTCTGCATCTGCACTTATTCTGCACTATGAGTAAGAAGGTGTTATCCTAAACCAAAATATTTGTCTCTCTTTGTAGGTCACCATTTCAAAGCTCATAAGGCTGTTCTTGCTGCCTGTAGCCAGTTCTTCTACAAATTCTTCCAAGACTTCACTCAGGAGCCCTTGGTGGAGATTGAAGGTAGTCTGATTCATGCAAATAAAAACTTTGAGTTGTACGTCCAAGCTCAAAATGAATGTAGTATCATTGGTATGGGCTTAAATGCATGCTTGGTCATGTCGATTACCTTCCTAGATCTCAGCTCTTGAGTTGTTCGGAGGTAGTGTTGTGGTTTAACCTGAGCTGGCAACTAAGCACCGCACAGCCAGGCTCACTCATTCCCCCCCAGTGGGATGGGGGGGGG
>NW_009647216.1:0-5703 GCF_000708025.1 Charadrius vociferus | reverse complement strand
CCCCCCAGTTTTATTGCTGAGCATGACATCATATGGTATAGAATATCCCTTTAGTCAGTTGGGGTCAGCTGTCCCAACTGTGTCCCCTCCCAACTTTTTGTGCACCTCCAACCTACTTGCTGGTAGGGCAGTGTGAGTAGAAAAGGCCTTGACTCTGTCAGCGCTGCTTAGCAGTAACTAAAACATCAGTGTGTTATCAAGGCTATTTTCAGCACAAATCCAAAACAGCCCCATACAAACCACTATGAAGACATTTAACTCTATCCCAGCCAAAACCAGTACAGGTAGTTATCACTACTGGAAAAATCTTCCCCTGAAGAAAAATTAAAAAGAAAAAGATGCCTTGGCTGGGGTGCAGTACTTGCCTGATGGGCAAGGAGCAATTTCCTGGAGCAATACTTCAGCTTCTGGTAACTTGATGCTCAGAGATTTCTTGAGAGGGAGATCATATTTTTATGTTTAAATTTATACTTTTTATTAATACAAACAGCTTTTTGTCCATCTTATCCTTCCTTTTATCTTTGTTGCGGCACGACTCTGTAGTTGTTCCAGATTCACATGTTTGTATAGTAGACTTTTTATTCCAACATGAGCCTTTCAAGGGTGACATCTTCACGAAACTGGCTGTCAGAGTACTGTGAGCAAAATGGTGACCAAGCAAGTGTGCAAGATTCATCAGATAGATAAGACTGAGGAATTGCTAAAAGAGGCTGTTTTTCTTGCGTGTAAACAGGTGTAAGTAACATGGCATTTCGTCACCTAATTGAGTTCACCTATACAGCAAAATTAATGGTCCAAGGTGAGGAAGAAGCAAATGATGTTTGGAAAGCAGCTGAGTATCTACAGATGTTAGAAGCAATCAAAGCACTTGAAATCAGGTAAACGCATAAGCCTCTTTTTCTTCCCAACACTGAAATGTAAAGTCTTAAGAATCCTTTTACGAGAGCTGGCTGCCAGTATTTTGCAGTGCTGTTCTTTATCCTGGAACCTCCTAAACTTTTGTGGGACTGTATACTGTTCTACTATAAGATATGGGTCAGAATTACAAAGGCTAAAAAATGAACGTTGCATTCTTTGGGCTGGAACTAGATGACAAGTGACGTGGCTGGTAAATGCTGCAGACATTGAAGGGCTGTGACTTTGTGGTAACTAATACCAGGTCTCTGTGCTATCTGACTGCCCACACCTGATTGAGAGCTGGGTGTAAAGTGACGATGTCTCTCAGGTAGTTAGACCACATTAACAAGTTTGTGCTGGTGTTTCAATTTCATGCAGCTTTCTGCTTTCAAGAGAATAGGCAGTGATTTTAAAACTTCTTGGTGCAAAATTAATCTCTCAAACTTCTTGAACAAATGTAATTGTTATAATCGGTTTTATATGGGGATCAGTACTTAATCAAATGTTACTGTGGCACCTTTTATCTGATATGAGGAACTGTATTCTATTACCAAACTCCAACCTGAGAAAAGCAGGTGCCATTCCCATCATGCTGTTTTTCTTCCCCTTCCTTCCCTTTCACAAAGTGCTGTCATGTTCTCATTCCATCTGTATGCTACACTGTTCTTCTGTCATGAATCAGAGGGAGGGGCAATAAATGCCTCCCAGCATCACAATTATCCTCGCCTTCTCTTCCAGACCTGCTGAAAGTTATTTGTGCTCAGGGAGTTATTTGTGCTCAAGGAAAGACTGTTGCTTCCTCTTTATCTCCCCATAGACACACTAGTTAAGGAGAGTGGCATTGACCCCGAGTTCCTCTAGTAGCCAGATAATTTAAAAAAAAAAAAACAACCCCAAAACAAAAAAAAAAACCTAAACCAAAGAAAACCTCCATGATGTGGTTGTCGCGGATGGTAATACTTGATACGGTTATGATTTAGCAGCCATTCAAAATTTATTAATGATTTAAGGTAGATCAAGAGGTTGAATTTTAGCAGCACTTAATCATTAACCGATTTAAAGGTTTACAAAGTGATTTAACAAAATAACTAAACAGCGACTTAATTACAGATTTGAAGATGGCAAGATTCACACTAAGGTATCCCAAATCAATACATATACGTGTGAGCAAAAGCACAGATCTCAAATTAATACATATATACATAAGCAAAGCATATAAGTGTACACACACACACAGAGGTCTCTGATTGTTAGAATCAGGAATTTCTTAACAGCAGGTGACTCTAACAAGCCAACAGGTACCGTTTTTAAATCCTACACGTGCATGGACAGACGGAAGAACAACCATAAAGCTAATGTGTATATCGCAAACATATAGGTGGAGAGGTGGATGGAAGAGAGGCTAGCCTATAGTCAAAATTTCCCTTTCTGAAATTTAGGGTAAATACTCACAATGCATCGCTGTTACTCAACGGGTGGTAGTTGAGGCTCAAGAGAGATTCTCTCACCCTGGTCTCAAGGTGTCAACCTGAGTGGCGTCCCAACTCAGGGGAAATACTGGCCACAGCCCGTTGCAATCCAGAAGAGCTCAAAGGGTCTTTACTAGAATCGCTACTTGTAGGATCTGAGATAATTGAGTTTTGTCAGGTACTTTTCCACTCCGGCCGAGCTTGGACAATGGCATATTCTGGTACTTTCCACCGGTTACACAAGCCCAGAACTTACTAGGTCTTGGGGTCCTGGTATCCCCCTCTGTGGCCACGATCCATATGTTGTCAGGAGTGACCGATTATAGTTATTATTTTCAAATAGTAGGAGCCATAGGAAACAGGTACATAAAGGGTTGCCATAGTGTTCTAGTCTGTTGCTCTCCATCTTTTTTTCTTTCATGTTAGACCATTATGTATTGTTCTGGTCCATTGTATTATGTGACCTAGGTGGGGAAGAAATCGTGCCAAGTATTGAGAGGCCTAAGGGTGGGGTGGGGGGGTGTTGCACCACCACAATGGTACACTGGAAACTTGGTTTTCAACATCAGTGTTGACTTTTTTGAATCAACTTATTCTGTGGATTGGTAGCAGAGCTGAATAAGTATGTGGGGGTTTTTAATAGGAAAGATGGGATTGTGCATTTCTAGTCTTACCCTTCAACCCCACCAATGCTCTTTTTTTGACTTTATTAAGATTAAGCATGGTATCACCAAAAGAGCTTTTTTTTTCTCTCCATTCAGGAAAAAAGCAGACCTTTGCTGCTTGAAAAATTTAAAAGACACTTGAAACTGAAAAAATATGTTCTAATTGGTATCACTTGAGTCTGTGTACACTGGTAGAGCTGTTGAACCAGAGTTCAGATCAGTCTGTCAAGCTAAACTGTCCAGCCTGCAATTATTTCCCACTGTTGTATAATGTTATGCAGTTTGTTGGTTATGTATCACTAGTAGATGCTGTAATTCTCATGTTACAAGGAAACAAATGTTTTGCTTAACAAACACACATGCAAGCCAGTCTATTTAGAGTTATTTCCATTGTTAATTTTTAATTTTTGGTGGGGTTTTTTTTGGTTAGAAAACCAAACTTGAGTAACACTGTCAGTCTTGGTTTTCTCCTCCACAGTAGGAGGGAGAGCCACACAATGTGCTCAAGGACAGTAGTCTCCTCTGCTGAGCAGACTATTATTTTGGTACGTGATCCTGGAGCTCTTTGCAGTAATGTGCAAAGTAACTGTCACCTTCTAGACATCAGAAATCCAAGCTAGATGAAACTATAAGTTTAGCTGCTCTGCCTTCATGTATCTGAATATAGTAAGGTGCAATTTAATCACAGAATGGTAGGGGTTGGAAGGGACCTTCAGAGATCATCTAGTCCACCCCCCCTGCCAAAGCAGGTTCACCTAGAGCAGGTTGGACAGGAATGCATCCAGGTGGGTTTTGAATATCTCCAGAGAAGGAGACTCCACAACCTCTCTGGACAGCCTGTTCCAGTGCTCTGTCACCCTCAAAGTAAAGAAGTTTTTTCTCATGTTGAGATGGAACTTCCTGTTTTCCAGTTTGTGCCCCTTGCCCCTTGTCCTGTCACTGGGCACCACTGAAAAGAGTCTGGCCCCATCCTCTTGACACCTGCCCTTTAGATATTTATAAGCATTGATGAGATCCCCGTCAGTCTTCTCCAGGCTAAACAGACCCAGGTCTCTCAGCCTTTCCTCATAAGAGAGGTGCTCTATTCCCTTGATCATCTCTGTAGCCCTCTGCTGGACTCTCTTCAGTAGTTCCCTATCCTTCTTGAACTGCGGAGCCCAGAACTGGACACAGTACTAAATAAGCTGTATCGTGCATTAGGTCTTTAGCCATGCATCTCTGCCAAATGACATACAGATACTGGAGAAAAACCTTCTCTCTCCTATTACTAGAAAACCTGAAAGTGATAGGGAGTAGGTTACATAAAAGGATTCATCGGGCTGTAAAGGAAGGTAAAATTACTCAGTCTGATTTGAGGGGAAGATAGCCACTCATTTTCAAAACTGATAATCGGTGGTAAAACCTCCAGCATGTAAGTGGATAATCGTGAGGGTGTGACTTGAAAGCATTGTCCCACTCAGCTCTGTCTTTGTTTGAGATGGGATGCTTTCCCTGACATAGAGAGAAAGAGGGTTGTGTGTTTATGGTTCAAGAAGAGGAACAGAGCTGGGAGGTGTGTTTAAGCCCAGAAAATCAAATTAGAATACTCTTTCCACATCCCAGTAGCTTACTTAATTTTTTTATATTTTTTTTAACCTTAGCTGTTAGTTGTGTGCTTTCCTGAAGTACAAGATGTTATAATAATCATTGTGTGGTCACAGCTGTAGTGTTTTTTAACAAGCTGTAAGCGCTGCAGGCAAGTGCATCCACTCCAGAGCTTAACAGGAGAATAGCGTAGGAAGGACTTGAATCTTCTGAGTAGGCAGGCCAAAGAACTCCTTCCTTTGGGGAAGTTTTCTTTCCAAGTACAGAATTTCACAAGTTTCTTAGATAAACCTATGTCATTAGGCTAACTGGCCATCTTCTTGACAGGTGGTGTGTATCGTTAAAGCAAAGGTATTTAAAACACTTTAGTAACCTTATGTCAAAGGCTCCACAGCTTTAACCATGCTATTCTACAGCTCTAAGGAGTATAGATTAAGGACAAAGTAGCTTCTGAAATGCGTATTGAGGCCCCGTATTGAAAGGCCGCAATGAGGTCTCCCCGGAGCCTTCTCTTCTCCAGGCTGAACAACCGCAGCTCCCTCAGCCTTTCCTCATCGGAGAGGTGCTCCAGCCCTCTGATCGCTTTTGTGGCCCTCCTCTGGACCCACTCCAACAGGTCCATGTCTTTCCTGTGCTGAGGGCTCCAGCGCTGGACACAGTACTCCATGTGGGGTCTCACCAGAGCGGTTATGTGGTCATTCATCATTCAGCTTCTTTGAGAAACAGCTAGTGAGCATTTAATGCTGAGTATCAGGCAGGAATTGTTATGTATGTGCTTATAGATCTTAACTATGTTTCTGCAAATGCTTTTCAGGAACAAAGAAAATTCATCACCCTTAGAATCAAATCAAACACAAGATAAAAATAAACCGAAAAAGAGGAAGATAGCTGAAACCTCCAACGTTATCACAGAAACACTGCCATCTGCAGAATCGGAGCCTGTTGAAATTGAGGTTGAGATTGCAGAGGGGACAATTGAAGTCGAAGATGATAGCATCGAAACGCTTGAAGTAGCTTCTGCAGAGCAATCTATAAAGTACATACAGAGAACGGGTACATCGGATGAATCTGCTTTGGCTCTTTTGGCA
>NW_009647215.1:45793-52553 GCF_000708025.1 Charadrius vociferus | reverse complement strand
GCAAAACAATTCCATCTCTCACACTGCCCACACGTTCTTTTGGGATTGTATTAATTCACTGCCCCTGAACAATGTGCAAAGACAGTGACCTGCGGGAGACACATGGAGACAAAGCTTCTGGACAGGAAAGGGTTATGTAAAAATCTTTCAAGTAATAAATGTATTGGCATAAATGTCCTGGCAGCATTTCAGCATCCTGAAATATGTCTATTTCCCTGGCAATTTCAATCTCAGTGTCTAGTTTAAGTTTGATGTGGCATTTTTCTTTCCTGAAGAATTTAGATGAGAACACTCAGGGCATCTCAACTGGGTTTCATTGGAGATGGTGAGACTTCGTATAGGACCAAGACTAAGTCAATAAATTTTTCTAATGCAGGATCACTGCCCGTCTTTGCTGTCTACAGGTTCTGTGTTTTCAAATATCACAGACCAGGATCCCAGAAATGATAAGACTGATCTGAGTCTACTGGTATAGGTAAGGCTCTTCTTTATCCATGAGGTCTAACAGTTGCAGTAAGGTAGGCGATATCTCTAAGTCCTTCTCCTCCACAGATGAGACAAAATGGAAAGGGGTTGATATTACCTGACTAGTGCAGAGGAAGAGACCATTTACACAAACAGGGCTAACAGTTCCTGATACCATAATAAAAGAGTGGCTCAGGTAGATGCATATTGCATTAGGAAGATAAAATGGTGAACTGTCTTCTCTGTTCAGTCACTAACCTTAAGTCATCCCACTTAAGTCATTGCTAACACAGTTATCAGGGGAAATAAGTATTCCCAGGGGATGATTTAGCTCGCCTAAGAACTAAGCTGCCATATAGAGGCATCTCTCAGTCTTCATTCCCCATACAAGCTGATTCCAATGAGTGCACTCCTCATTTAGGTTATTCAGCTGGGAGTCTAAGCATTGGCAGGATAAAACCTTCTTTCAGGAAATGTCTTATCTACTTTGTATTTATTTACTTCTTTCACTTTCTACTTTCAACATGAACATAAAAAATACTCAGTCTTTTGAGTTTCACAGTAGTATTCCACAAAGCCCAACAGAGAAGACATTTGATTTTCTACACCCTAATGTGTTCCCTAAATAATGAAATTTCACACAGATTTTACATCAGGAAAACATTGTAGGTACATGTGCACCACTGACTTAATCTGCACTCCTGTTTCACTTCAGTAGTCCAGTGTGGAAATTATCCATATGTGCTAGTTCAGACTGGCTTTGATATAGAATGAACCAATTGGCTCCCTTGGCTGGCAAATGCAGGCATGAAAGAGTGGCGTGTTTCTGATCCCATAGCCTAGGGGTCAAATGGATGCAAGCCAGTCAATGTCATTTAGGCTAAGAACCAGGATGCTTTATATGATGTGGATAACAGAGATGGCACAGACATAACCAGCCTGGCCCAGACTCGACTCTGGGTTTTGGAGTCATGTGTGAGGAAGAGTTGTTCTTCTCTCTATTTGTATGAAGGAAGGGAGGGAAGAAAAGCAATCAAAGAAAGTGTTGGATGAAGAAAATGTCCTGAATTCAAGTGTTTTATACTTACCTGATGCATCTTATTAAGTCACCTTGTTATTTTCTTGCATTGTTGCCACGAGCAGATTTATTTGGATAAAGGAAAACCCAAGGTACTATTATCAGGCAAATCCCCCCTGTGTTTACTTTTTTAAATAAAAGATTAAATCCACACAACATTTAAACTTTAATGAGTTCAGGTCTGTTCTAGTCAGGAGTGGTTTGCTATCCCAAATCCTTGTGCCATCATATTAATGACTACTTGCACCAAGGGGCACTGAGGGTAATCCCCCATCTCTAGCAATGTCAGCTCTGCAGTGATTGCTATGTAATTAATCGGAGACTGCTGTCAGAATGAGGACATTGTAATCTGATGCATAATGAAACTTATTAATGGTGTCCTGCATAATATATGGGATCTAATCATTCTAATGTAGATATAAGTATAACATGTAAACAGTTTTCTTTCATTAAGTCTATGTACTAACATGCCATGAGAAATTAAGGGCTGGGATCTTTAATTTTGCCAGCTGTTGTGGAATCGTCCCATTTTAGCAGAGATACAGGAGTAATTGATTTCCTGTAAAACCCTAAAAGCAGCCACCACTACGACGAATATTTGTAAACATTCAATTATATAGTATTTGCATTCCCCTTTTGCTTTATCTGTCTGAGGCTTGAAATCCCACTGGGACAAGCACTGTATAAACACCAGCAAAGAACAACTTCTACCCCAAGGAGCTGACAGTGTATAAGAACAAAAGAGAGCCAGGAAAAGGAGACATTATTTTCTTCTTCATTCTTATAAGTGGTGTTTTGAAGAACTGTGAAATTAATAACCAGATGCACAAAAGTATTTAAACTGCTACCTTTCCCAGTTGACTGTTTCTATTAAATTCCTCAACTGCTTAGAGATGCAGACATATTTAAGTACCTGACACAAACAGAAGATATGTGGCTTGGACCACAGTAAACAGATGAACCAGGATTTAAACTGACATCTTTTTAATCCCAAAGTATTTATTTTATGAATAAAATAATGACTTATTTTATAAGTGGTTTCCAAAGTAAGGTTTTTAAAACACCAAAGTTAGATATAAATATGTGTAGCCACAAGCACCACCCAGCCAGTTTAAAGGAAAAAAAGTGCTCCAAACCAAGATCATATACGCCAAATTTCAGCTTTATTTTAGTTTTTATGGTTGTCATTATGAACACCCGAATATAGTGGTTTATAATAGCTCCTCTGACGGGCTGTTATAACTTCAATGGCACTAACAATACTACTATAATTAGTGACTTTTGCATTGTGTTAACAAATGCCAGAGTGTGCTACCAGTCTTCCAGATGACTTACCCAGGTTTTAATTAGTGTCTATCTTTCTTTTCTTTGTCGAGACATACACTTACTAAAATGACTCACTGCTTTGCACCATGTACAGGTCAAAATATCCACCTGTCAAGTGGGTTTAGAGCTGCAAGGAAGGAGGAAACTACTTGCGACATTTTATTAATGGAACAGATTGCATATTTCTCCAAATAGAAATGGGAGGAATTGTGTGACAGATGGATCAAAACCTTCCTGTTCTTGAAAACCAACAGATGAGACAGACTTCTCTTATAGCACTAGCTGGATAGCAGGATGCTGATTAACTAGACACTTTTTGCGTGTAAAATATATATGCCATGTATAAGGAGCTGTCATATACTCATGAAACAGCACATCAAGAATTTTGCTGTAACTAAAATGGTAGAAACTCAAAGAAGCTGTTGATGCAATAATGTACATTCAAGAAGCAATGTCATCATCGAGATCTTGAGTGAAGGAGGATAGCCACATAATACTCAAGCCTCCAGGAGGAACGTGGCAGATGAACCCAAGTGTGAGGATTGATCCCTTGGTATGTTCCTAGGAGGAGCAAGCACTGAAACAGTTCACACGTTCTGCACTGGAAGATGAATTACATGCATAATGTGTGTTTTTAGCACAGTCAAGTTAAGGGCTTGACACTTTGTAAATATTCAATGGCTTGTTATGCAGAAGTCGTAATAGTTCCTTCTGGTCCACATCTGGCATTTATTCCCAAAGAACTGTTCTTGTGGGATGTGTTCTTCTATTTCTGTAATGTAGAGAAGATGGTGAAAGAAAGCAGTTCATTGCCAACCTGAGGGTTCACAGGGCGATTTGCATAATCCAAATCAGTACCACAAAGGCTTTAACAGTTTCACTCTTTAGCTGTTCATAGTAGTGCTCCATTTATTAGGTCTTTTTTTTTTTTTTTTAAGACCAGGAGGAAATGTGGTAGAGGATTTCTCAGCCTTTTACTTCCCAGGAAATACTAACATGCTTAAAGAACTGTTAAGGATATGACATTGTTAAGGCTCTGTAAGATGTTCCTGTGGCTCATGAAATACTGTGCTAGCTTCAGTACTATTTGGGGCTTTGCAGAATATTGCAAGACAACATCCGTTCCTAGGCTCATGAATTACATCTCAAACTATTTTTGTTTTAAGTGGTATCACAGTGATATAGCATTTGATGGCAACCAGTTACAAGGCAATTCCTGTGACAAAAAAGTTGACTCCATAGAAAATTGCAGATATGTTAACAGGCGCTAGTGCAGCAAAAACTCCTTACTGCACTCTAAACTGTATGAAGCAGTTTATGACCTCTAAGCTTTTTCCTCCCCTTTTAACTTTGTAATGCTTAATAAAAGTCATACTCAAACTGTTACATTGGCTTAGAAAATAAGTAAATATGAACACTCCATTTAATGCTGGAAGAATACAATGTCCACAGTTTCTTTAAAGCATCAGTGAGGTAATTTCACTAGTGCCAATTGAACATTTATACATAACACAGATAATGTGCTCAGTCAATGAATACCCAGAGTGTTTCTGCTTCATTAACTGTTTACATGGCAACCTCAGTAGAAAGGTTTTAGCCTGATGAAATGTCTACTTCATATACTGCTGCAGGCAACAGCGGAATAAGTCTCTGTGATTTTTCACAATATACTCAGAATTTAGAAGTATCACATCAGCTTGCCCAATGCTGCCACATAAGGCACCGCATCATCTTTTGTTGTGTTAACCTCTCAACAACTTCTGTAACGCCGTAACAGACACTAACATGTCCCATCTCCAGTGCCCTCCACCTTCCATCAGCCAGAGTCAGATATTTTCATTGATTTTTCATAGTGTCGTGGTTTGGCCTCAGCCAGCAACAAAGAACCACGCAGCCGCTCGCGCAACTCCCACAGTCGTGGAAAAAGAAAATGACAGGGCCAAACTCGTGGGTTAAAAGAGTGCAATTTAACAGAACAGCAAAAGAAAAAGACAAAAACGCGATTACAGTACCGCCGCGAAGCGCACCGACCGGACCCACACCGCCGCAGCCCACCCCAGAGTGGCAACCCCTCTCCTCGCTGGCTAGCTCCTCTTATAGCTCGGGCATGAGTCACGTGGTATGGAATACCTGCCTCCTGCCGGCTCCTGGGGAGATTAACCCCATCCCTGCCGGAACCAGGACATTATCCACCCCTTATTCCATACCATCTGTGTCATGCCCAGATCTTACAGTTCCCATAGTCTGTGGGCCATACCTCCGACGTGTCCGTTGAACTCACTTAAAACGTCCATTGCACTCACTTAAAATGTCCATTAAACTCACTTAGTCCATGATTGTAGGGTCCATCTGTGAGAACAGTCTCTCAGGTCACATGAGATGGTGTGTGGTGCTGGACGGGTGTATGCTGATGCAGTCTATGCCCATGGTCCGAGATTGAAGATGTTGATCTCAAGGGGGTTGTTGGATGCCAGCTGCTGAGGCTGGTATACCTGACGCAGTTCATGCCGTTTACTTAGTCTCATCAAAGTCCATCTGTCATTGATCTAGGTGATTCTTCTTTGACAGCACTAATAGCCATCATAATAATGATAACATACAACAGCAAAATTATTTAACATTATAAAATTCTATTCATTGGCTATTCTCACCCAGAATCAGATCCCCATGAGGCACACATCGGACCTCCCCATCTTCTCGCATCACCCACCAAGTGCATCCGGGTCCTTGTGCAAAAGCAATCCCACGAATGGGTTTGCCTTTGCCTGAGGCAGGACTAACCCAAACTGTCTTCCCTAACATATTCTTCATATGCACTACGGGGACTTTATCCCCTTCTACTGCACGTGGATGTTTTGATTGGGCAGGGCCAGCTCGATTGGCAGATCCCCTAGTGTTAACTAACCAGGTGGCTTTTGCTAAATGTACATCCCAATGTTTGAAAGTCCCACCACCCATGGCTCTCAGTGTAGTCTTTAGCAGTCCATTGTATCTTTCTATCTTCCCCGAGGCTGGTGCGTGATAGGGAATGTGATATACCCACTCAATGCCATGCTCTTTGGCCCAGGTATCTATAAGGCTGTTTCGGAAATGAGTCCCATTGTCTGACTCAATTCGTTCTGGGGTGCCATGCCTCCATAAGACTTGCTTTTCAAGGCCCAGGATAGTGTTTCGGGCAGTGGCATGGGGCACAGGGTATGTTTCCAACCACCCAGTGGTTGCTTCCACCATTGTGAGCACGTGGCGCTTGCCTTGGCGGGTCTGTGGGAGTGTGATATAATCAATCTGCCAGGCCTCCCCATATTTATATTTTAGCCATCGTCCTCCATACCAAAGAGGCTTTAACCGCTTGGCTTGCTTAATTGCAGCACACGTTTCACATTCGTGGATAACCTGTGCGATAGTGTCCATGGTCAAGTCCACCCCTCGGTCACGAGCCCATCTGTATGTCGCATCTCTCCCTTGATGGCCTGAAGCATCGGGGGCCCACCGAGCTAGGAATAGTGCCCCCTTATCCTGCCAGTCCAGATCCACCTCAGCCACTTCAATTTTGGCAGCCTGATCTACCTGTTGGTTGTTTTGATGTTCCTCAGTGGACCGATGCTTGGGTATGTGGGCATCTACATGACGCACTTTCACAACCAGATTCTCTATCCGAGCAGCAATATTCTGCCACAGTTCAGCAGCCCAGATGGGCTTCCCTCTGCGCTGCCAGTTGCTCTGCTTCCACTGCTGTAACCACCCCCACAGAGCATTTGCCACCATCCAGGAATCAGTATAGAGGTAAAGTACTGGCCATTGCTCTCGCTCAGCAATATCCAAAGCCAGCTGGATGGCTTTTACCTCTGCAAACTGGCTTGATTCACCTTGTCCTTCAGTGGCTTCTGCAAC
>NW_009647215.1:40200-45194 GCF_000708025.1 Charadrius vociferus | reverse complement strand
GTTGCTTTAATCTGGATATTTCTTAGACATTGCATCTGAGCAAGTAGAGGGATGATACCTTCATTTACTAGTGATCAATCACACTCCAGGCAGCCAGCACACAAATCAGAACTGATAATGTCCCTTCATGGCATATTGTTCTCTGCGGCAAAATAGAACTCATTTTTAAATTCTCCTTTTCTTTTCATCCATCAGAGGACAAAATCAGGAGCTCAGGAAAGAGCACAGCCCAAGTAATTCTTACAGCTGAGCAGACATCAATACTTATAGACCCACTCAGGGTTTACAAACACTGCACAGTAGGGCGTCTCAAAACAGGACTGGCTAAGGATCGAAACAGATTATAAGACATAATTGGTCAGGAACTGATGTTTCTGGCAATATGGAATTACTCACAACAGTGATCATTGTGTACACCAAAGGGTGCATAGGGCGGCTTTGGACGTAAAGAGAGACAAAACCAAATTGTCAGGAAACAACATGGGTAACAGCCTCTTCTTACCATGTCACACGTGCTCGCTGGATAGTTACTCTGGGCAGAAGTGCATGTCCCTGCACATGGGGTTTTTGTTGCGTGGTCTTTGCACACCTTCTTGCAACAGATCTCTCTCTTCCTGGTGAGACCCAGGCAGCCGTTACCAAAGCCAGCCCAGACTCTAGTGCCCAGCCTAAACACCCAGGCAGGAAGGACTGTGGTGAAGCTTTCAAAACGGAAGGTGCTGTCTCACCGAAGTCTCTACTTTCAGGCAAAGTAAACCCCACACTAGGAAACCTCTGTAACCAGAAGGACGCTGGTCTAGTGTATCTTTTCATATCCGGCCAGGCTTTTAATTATATCTTTTCCCAACTGAGTTCACAAGACAATGCAGGAATAAGGAGGGCAAAATGTCCATCCTGTCCTGAATTTCTTTCCTTGCAGTGAGAGGAGTCATTGTGAGGAGCAAATACAGAAACAAGTTAATACTTAAGCAAAATACCATGGAATTAAGTTTATCTGAAGAAAGTTGATATGAGTGCACATCAAGGATTAAATGCAGAAAAAAATAACAAAAACTCAGCCTCCAGAAAAGGTATGGGCTCCATATCCATATCAGCTACATCACATCACATTATCAGAAAGATACCGACAAGAATGTGTAACATCAGCATTCATAGCCCAAACCTACTGCTTCTAGAAAACCTCCTGTGGTAATTCTGTTTATGCGATAGTTAGTGAGTCCTAACATCATAGTGGTAAATTACTAAACTCTCATGAGTGAGCAAAAATGTGCACAGTTCTTCTCCTCAAGAGTTGTGGTTAACTAGGGATGGATGCAGCAGTGGAACACTGCATTGCCCAACTCAACTCTCTCCTATTCTCTTTGAGCTTTTTGAGCTCATCTTATCTTTGGATCTCAGCATGAACTAAGCCCAAATCTTTTTTATAGTATGAGTCCCAGGATTTGATGCCTTCTTTGAGTTTGCATGTGGCACATTAAAACAAAGAGCCAAGAAGGAGGTAAGGAACACAAGCTTTATTTTCAGCCTTCCCATCCTTGGATGCATCTTCAGGTAGTGACAACTTAAGACTGAGGGCAAAAGGACATAGTCAGGTCAGACTTATTTAAAATGTGGGTAATCATTGTATGGATTGTGTTTTTATGTCTAGAAGCTCTTTTCTTTAAGAGTTGTAACACCATTTGACTAATAGAAGATAGTCTATAATGTTAAAAGTAGCTACTGTAACTGAAGTGATAGCATATTTTATTGGAACAGATGTTCTGTGAATGAGCAGGGAATAAGGAGAACAGTTGTCATTTTGATGCTGTTTAAAGGGCAAGAGTGATGCCAATCATAATTACCATCTGCTATGGTACATAAAGTATCCATATGCTCTTTAGATGGCCCCAAAGTTGATTTGAACTACCATATTGAGATTTCTCATTTGAGGACAAGGCAGCTCTACATCCCCTTATTAGCTCCTGACTGACAAGAGCCTTGAGAGCAGTTAACACAAATGTCTCAAAATCCTGGCTAAAGTAGTCACTGATTAAATTTAGAGTACACCAACCTTCGCCATTCTCCTTTCTTGGGTCTTCTGCCATGATAGCATTTACCATCTGAAGCCTAAGTGTGCCAGGCAGCTGTTCAAAAACATAAACCCAATCTACAAATCCTCATTCCCATAGTCTACAGGGCTTGCAATGTTTCTCATGGTTCTGCAAATGCCATGTTTGAGCCTACACTTCTTCTGGGCATCAGCTCAGAAGCCAGCTCCATAGCTAACCTTACAGCCTCCCACCTTCCAACTGAAATGTGTTTCTTCCTTCAGCTGAGTGCATTTACAGCAATATTTCACATATTAAAAAGACCTCTCACAGCAATCCAACACAGAGATAAAAAAAATATTTTTAACCTTGCATATCCCTTGCCCTCTTTTTAATTTGTGGCTAGATTGTACAGGAAGTTCATGAGCTTCCCAGCAAAATTTTATGTCAACTGTGTTAATAAATGTTTGTCATGAATCCAAAGAAACAAGTTCAAATTCATCTATAATACAAGACTAAAACACTGGCTTCTCTCACTTTATGGCTTAAATTTAAGATTTTTTTGTGTATGCAGAAAACAATGAAACATATCAGCATCTATACGGAAACACACTGGTGATCCATTCATTCACATGTTTTTCCACAGTGGTGCAAGTAGCAGATGTCTGAGAGGATGGTGACATACCAAATATGAAATAGGAGTGCTTCAAATAACATTTTGTTGCTAAGCCTAGGCGGTTAATGACAGGCTTATTCTCCAAAGGAGTTTAGCTAACACTTCCCCTCCTTTTTTTATTTTATCATGCATGTTTTCATCACCACGTGATCGTCTAGTTTTGGAGTCCACCTGCGATTTCGTTTGCAGTAAAACCTATGGAAATGAGTTCCAGAGGTTAAGACATTTCACATAGCTAGATTTAAACATACTACTACAGGTTGGCTTTGGGTATCTTCTTCCTGTTGTGTTCATGAGAATGTGTGGAAAGGAAAATTTTTGGTATATTACCGCTTTTTTGCAATTTTTTCTTACGAAGCTGTAAGTAAATTATGGGGTTTGTCCATTTCTGAACTGTTTCAATTTGAACTCAAATCTTTAACTGACCATGGTTTAATGCCCAGAATATAAGAATTTGGGTACTGTCTTCTTGCAATTATTCATCTTCACAGTGGCCAAAGATGGAGAGGCTTTCTTTCTTTTCCCTTAATCCTTTATAAGGGCTATTACAGTCCCCCTTCCGTATTTTTTATATTAGCTATTTCCATTGTGGGCATAAGGATGACTGTAGCATGATGCTGGGGGACATTTTGATACTCCCTTTAAGTCAGGGATAAAAGACTATGCCAACAGGTAAAGTACTTCTGTCAACATCTTCTATAAATAGCAGCAGAGCTACCTCACGAACTTCCATGTTCTGCTCCAGTAGCAAAATGCACATTAACAACACAACTCTTACAATGTGAACATACAGAAAAGTGTGTGTACTAATAGAGACTGTGAGGGAGGAAACCTTACAAATATAACAGTACTATAAACACAATTAGTCTCCTTCAGGAAAGGATAAGAGAGAAAATTAATCTCAGGTGACAGATTGTTAGTCATGTTGCATAATGCTGGAGGGCATTCGGCTACAACAGTGATTCAGTGATGAAACTGGAAAAGAACAATTGCAGATAGTGTGGTGTTGTATGTATGCTTTTAATTTAAAAAAATAAAATAAAATCCTGAAGAGAAAAACTGAAGAGGAACAAGATCAGCTCCTATTACAACTCTTGCAGTGTGCAGCTGCTCTCTATGGTCATTATACTTTAAGCACACTTTATTTTGTTTTGATTTGTTTTGGTTTGGGGTTTTTTGTTATTTTATTTTATTATTCTGTGAGTAATAAGCTATACATTTAAGTGTGAGAGGTTTTACAGAAGCCTATTTCATTTTATGTTAACATAGATACCCATTATTAGGAAATTGCCCATTGCTAAGTTTTATCCGCAGTATGGCTCACCAAAAGCTTAATTGACATTCTTTACTCTGCTGAAATATTCCCCCCCCAGCTCCTCTTATAGCTCGGGCATGGCTCACGTGGTATGGAATACCTGCCCCCTGCCGGCTCCGGGGGAGATTAACCCCATCCCTGCCGGAACCAGGACCCATGGTCATATTTTAAGTATCCTTAATCCCAGACTTTGCGTTTGAGTGGGCTAACTACTTCACTCTCTTTTAATAGTGCCATTATTTGCCTCATGAATCACAATGCCAAGGAAGCTCATGATATTTAAATTTTATGACACTGTCTTCTGAAGTAACAACTTTATAACTCAGCAAAAAGTCAAGAGGAACAATTTACCTTACATGAACTGCACTTTTGTTCAGAGAAATAACTCCCAGGAGAACACTGACTGTCCAAATTATTACCTTGGATATCCCACCATGGAGTTTTGCAGAGCAAATAACACTTACTCATCTTTTGCTCATATGCAACAATATGGATAAATAAATAGCATAATTTTAAATTTCATGATATGAGATAGTATTTGATAGATGCATTCTAGCTACCCTGTAACTCATGGCAACTAAGCAGTCAATCACAATATTGCAGTGGCTTTATTCTGCAGTCAAAAGGCTAATGTATCTTTCTGTTGATGAGATAAAATATTGGAGCTTTCATTGTCTCAGCACACAATAATAGCATAATAATTAAACATATGTGCTTGGCAAATGCTCTTTTTCCCCCTTTTCTATTCATCTTCCATTTGCTAGCTATTAAGAGGAAAACTGAACTTTCTTATATGTAGATTATATATAAGATAATGAAAGAATGTCTAATGCTCAGAAGGTCTATAGTTAAGGAAAGCTAGGTTATGCTGAATATCAGAAGGGAAATCTTGCTTTTGGCAGGCTCTATTAAATATGCATAATTATCTGAAAAAGCGACTAAAGATCCTCACTCACTTCATTTTAAGTTTCCTGCT
>NW_009647215.1:31726-40174 GCF_000708025.1 Charadrius vociferus | reverse complement strand
ACTCTTTCCACAGAAGCGGAGAAGTTATGTGTGGGAGCATACTTAAGAGACAATGGACATATATTGAACCAGCCATGTGAGGAAACAAACTGGCTGTAGACCCTTGCCCTTGAAGTCACCTTGAGGAGACAAAAACGGGAGCAACAGTGACTGTTTCACACGAGTCAAGAAAACAAGCCTTACCTTGAGGAGAGAAAAACAAAAGTGACAGCGACTGTTTCACACGGATTGAGAAAAACAAGTTTGGAGGAGTCGGATGAGCAGGTGGGAAAAACAGAGATTAGAACGAACCAATCTGAGTCGCATGCTTGCCTTGTGCACAGTACTATTAACCAATCAACTAATGCGTGAAAGCGAGTAGGGATAGAAAAATTGTATATAAGGGACAGTAGAATATCGATAAAATGGCTTCTGTATGATTCACATTGGATCGTGTGAAGTCCAGTTTCTTTCCTCAGTTATGGTTTGTAACTAGAGAAGAAGACCTAATTTAGTCCTCCGTAAGTATACCATTGCTCCCTAGAGGACAGTTGCTAGCGATGTATATTGAGTCTTCTGCTGCTTTTTAAAATGCAACTTTGATATTTGACAGGAGGAAGATGTACAGCAAAGTTAAACCACAACAGCTCTGTAGCCATTTACACAACCTGGATTATGCAGTCCCCTACACAGATACAGGCTCCTGGCTCAGAGATCACTTTGGCAAGGTTGCAGTGAGTCCACAGTCACTTCAATGCATTCATTGAAGGTTGCTCTCTTGTAAGCTAGTTTGTATTCCCCCTCAAGGACCATATTTCTGTGGAAATCTGCAACTCTGACAACTTCTAACAGAGCAGCACCCTGCAGTAGTTCAAGCACTGTGGTTTTTACAGCTATTAAAAGAATGTTTCACAGTCCAGGAGAACAGAGTGAAGATGTGAAGACATATTGGACCAACTCTTTTGATGGTGGAAACTGGCATAGCTCCATTTATTTTGATTCTGTAACATCAACTAGTACAGGCTGAGGAACCAGCCATGAAATAATAAAACTTGGGATTTATTCTAGGAGTGGGTCCTATTCCTCTGTGGGTCTGTTTCTGCCTGCCACTTTCTCTCTCTCTTCTTATTTTAAGAAGAAAACCTATGGAGAGAAGGAATCTATGTTCTAGAAATTTGCTTTAAAAGTCAATAATATTCAAAAAAGAACAAATCTTTTATTTATGAACAGTTATGCTTTCAATAGATGGTTATCTCATTCTAGAACTCAAGATTTGGACTGAATCACAATGAGTCTCTTAGGAACTTTTATGTTTTTATGGTTGAAACTTTAAATTATGTTTTGTCTTCAAAATGTTTAAGCACAGAAAAACTATAAAGACATTTTTACATCTCTTATCCTCTACCTTAGACATAAATAGGACCTTAACTTTCAGGGGTCTTCTACTGACAACATAGCAGTTTAAACCAGTATACTTTTAACTTGTACACTATAAAACTAATAGTTCAATTCCTAAAAATGACTAATTTGTCACAAAATTGCCTATTATTTTGTATAGTCATGTGATGTGATTACATACATAAATACCATCTACTCAAAGCATACAGATGTAGATTCTTAGTTATTGCAATTTATCTGAAAAAAATCAAGAAAAATAAAGCCTCTTGATTTTAGGGAAGAAAAAATATGAAAATGTGCTCAACTAACCAGAATATCTCCTTCTGCCTGAAAAAGGTTTTCCCTTCCACTTCAATTTCAAACCAAAAGGGTTTTCTCAAACACAGTAAATGGAAGTATAGTTCTCCCTGATTTTTTCAAAGTTTTTATTTTTTAATTTCTTTTTTCCATAAATTTAAAATGTTTCCTAAACTCAGCCTAAATTCATTGATTGTAAATACCAGCAAGTGCCATTTCTTTTTTTTAAAAAAGGGAAAAAATCAGTTTGAAGGAATATGTTGCCAAGCTTCTGAGGCTGCATGACATTGATTGCAGTTATTATATTACAGATGGCACTTTCCATCTATCCTCTGACAGAGTGCAAATGAAGAATGTTCCATGTAGGTCTGCAATGTAGAGGAAAAGTCAGAAAACAGACTTTCCTTTTATTTTCCTTTGACTGTTAAATGATATATCTTTACAATAAGGGAGAGGAGAGGAGAGGAGAGGGGAGGGGAGGGGAGGGGAGGGGAGGGGAGGATTAGTCCTGTTATTTTCCAATTTGGAAATTAAGACCTATAGTGAGGAAAGGAAGTTTACAGAGACTTTAAAATTCATTCAACAGCAGATTCATAGCCAAGGAAATAGCATGTGTATACGGCTGCTTTCTGATTTGAAAAGCACCCTCAAATCAGGTTAGAAATGTTCAAGTCTTGACTTTTTGCTTCTCTAAAAGTTGTGTTCTCATTTCCATCATTTTAAAGTCATATAAAGTTGAATGACTGAGCTTTTAGTCTCACCCTATACAGGTATAAACAGAGTAGAAGTATAATAATGGAGGTGAATATAACTCTTTCCCCATGGTAGTAATGCCTTATCCTTTCTGGGAGGGGGACCTCTGGCAATAGCAGGTTCACATGGAAACAGAGACCCCTAAATGAAATTACATGGCATGTGTAGCAGAAGAGTACAAGAAAACATCTTTTCCTGCTGTGTGGGATCCTTCCACTTCTCATGACTTCTACATTAGCCCAGATTGTCCTACTTGGTTTTGAAGTATTATTTTCAACCCTGTATTGGCATCTCTCTGTCCCTTTTAGGGGATCAATTTTAGGTTTAGACTTACATGCTGCCTTAGCTCCATGTCCTAGCTACTGCCCACCCCAATTCAGCATCTTTTCATCAGGGTTTGACTGATGTGACAGGTACCCAAAGTTTTGCTTATGCGTCTCTTGTTTATTCCTCTTGATCCTTTAACCACCCCACTCTGACTCATCAGAGCAACATGAATAATGTTCCTTGTTAGGGAAAATTTATCTGCCTATTGGCCATTCTACAGCATCTGTTTATGTTTGGGAGCTGAAGGAATAGCTGTAGCAGGAACCACAAGCAACCTTCATGTGGGAGATATGGCCTGGCTGTCACCCACACAGATTAAGAACAGTCTTTTGAGTTTGTCCTGAAGTGAAGACCGAGCTAGTGAAACAGAAGAGGATGAGGTGGAAATTTTGTCCCACCTTTTACCCAGCATCACAAGGGTTAGCATACACTCCAGTAGTGTAGGAGACCCAGGTTCAATTCACTCTTGCTTTCCAAATCATATCAGCATAGGACTGAAGGGGACATGGGTCACCAAGTCTCACTCCCTGTTATTGCAGGCAAGTGAATCACTTTTATTATTCCCTTCATAAACATGTGAATCATTATTGTTTTGATTTAGGAGCATTCAAAGCCCCATCCAGCCTAGCCTCAAATGCACTCTTGACTTTTACATAATTCATGGTCCTGAGAACAAGAGTCTCTGATGGTATAATTTTCTTCACTGTAGGGAGCATATATGTCTTAAGATTGCTCAGTGACTGGACTGTTAAATTTGTTTAGGTTGCTATTGATTAATTGTGCCGCGCTGAAGTCCTGACAGGTACCAAAATGACATTTTCAAACTTTTGTGGCATGTTAATACTGCAAATACAATTAGGAAGAACTGATAAGGAGGGCTGTAGTAGGTTGAAAATGTAAATGGCAGAAGGGCAAATGTAGCAAAAATTGTGATATGAAGAAATGAAAATATTAAGATCTAACAATTTAAAACCAAACTTTGACCACAGCTTCTGATAGACATTTGATATTCTTGTGTTTATATTCAGTGGGGATTTATCAGTGATAAATTTAGATATACCTAAGGAACTGAAAATGTCTGTCAGATTTTTCCAGTATTCCCATGCACACAGACACAATAAACAAAAAAAGAACATAATCAAATAATCAAAATCTCATGCCATTTGAAATTAATATTAAATTAATTTATGATTTTTTTAAAAGTCATTATGAAATCAGGCATGCATTTCTATAGTAACCTTGCTTTTGTATTGCAGTTTGTTCCTCCTCCCTACACCTGCAAAATAATGCTAAAAGCCCCTTCCTGTTTCCATCATCTGTCTTCTTCTTTTAGACAGAAATCCCTTCGAGACAAGGACTATGCCCCATTCTAGATTTGTGCCATACCTGAACACACCTCCATCCTGAGGCTGGTTTTGACCGCTACCCTCTATAGCGATATAATAACAGTGCAAATAGCAACAATAAAAAATTATCTTTTTCATTCATTTTTATAAGCAAATGATAAAATTCTTAATGTTTTCTGCCCAGTTTTATGTCTCAAAAAGATACATAAAACAGATTATACCTGGCAAAGTAAATTTGTAGACCATAAGTATCTACTTACTACCCCATCTATGGAACTTGCCCAAAATTATAATTTATGCAAAATGAAAGTCATGTGAATTTGTTTCAAACAGTGGGGGAAAAAGAAGCAAATTTTGAGATCCTGCCTCTGCCATTTAAATATTTATTCCTCATATAAACAAATACAGATGTTAATAAAAAATCCTTGTGAGAATTGGCGGATATGAGGTACCTTTGATTTGATCTTAGTCCAACTGTACTGAAAAGTACGAATAGTGATGCAACCACATGTGCCAGTAGCTTTTGCATTATTAATTTGGCTTCTACAAACAATAAGGTTTTATCGATCCCTACAGTGATTATCTTGTGGACTGATATACAAGGCAAGAGCATTTTGTATCAAGATACAGAAACTATTAATTGCCTTGATGCCATGAAACTCATAACCTAGCCCAGCAGAAGTGCTTGGGTATAATGTCCCAGTACTCCCCAGATACTTGGAAGCTTTTAAATGTGGATTAACCTACCATATTTTCAAAGGTCAGTGAAGATATGAGTTTCAGGGAAAAAAAGATTTAAAATTGTAATCAAGACTGAGAAGGTTACATACAGAAACAGTAAATAACAAGGCTGATTCTTAAAATATTGTAGTGATATTAGTGATATTAATTGTCCTTAATTTTCTTCTTTTTTTTTTTTTTTTTCCTGGGGAAAAGTTCTGAAAAGAGCTTTCCTGGTTTGAGGTAAAACAAGACCAATTTTGTTCAGTAACTTTACTTTTTAGCTAGGCCTCTTCTAACTACTGAAATTAACAGCATATTGTGCAGACAATGTTCACTCTCTCAGAGTGATAAGACCTATGTTTATAGCTGATGCCACAGAATGGTATGCAGAGAGGCTCTTGCTTATACTTATTGCTATAACAACCAAGGCCAACCAACTTTGTTATTTGCCCCGTTGGAGGGTCAGAAGTGGAAAAGCGGAGAGGGGTCCCACCTGCAGGGAGGAGCGGACAGGACAGGTGACCCAAAACTGACCAACAGGGTATTCCATCCCAGCTGCCTCATGCTCAGTATAAAAGCTGAGGGATCAAAGGGTCAGTCCTCTTTCTTCAATGGCCGGCATCCAAGGAGGACTCTGTTCGTCTGCCTGCGATCCCGATCCTGAATGCAGATCCGGAATCCAGTTCCCGTCCGTCACTGAGTCCAGTCTGGGACTTCCTCGTGCCTGCCGGTGACATTATTGTCATCCTGGGAGCTTGATACAGTTTTGTATATATTTCATTATTTTCTTTTTATTTTATTATTAATATTTCATTGAAGTAGTTTAGTTCCTTCTAAACTCATAAGTCTCTCTCTCTCCTCTGCCCCTCTCTTTGAAGAGGGGTTAGGGGGAGCATCTGTCAGTCACCTAGTGGCCAATTCGGCCGAAACCACAATAGCATAGTTGCAACAGGATATCTAATCACCTCTGTCGCTTTGACTGGAGATAAAAGTGCAGAAGTGCACAAGTGGAAGGTCTCCCATCTTACCTTCAGAAGACAAAAATTTGCCTATGGTCTTCTGCTCCTCATTCATCTCTAATTACCCAAGGAGGTGCAGAGATACATTCCCACATCCTTTCCTGTGGGTGAAACCCATGAGTTATGATGAACAGCTCTTTCCATCCATTCCCAAAGCCTGTGCCTTGGATTTTTTCACACAACTCTCTTCTTTCCTCTCTCTTACTCATTTTCTGTAAGAAGCTGATGGGAGTTATTATAAAAACCCAGTCTGAAGTGTCCATAGCATTTTCACAGCTAGAAAATGGTCTAAAGTTTACCCCAGCTTTCTTGATAACTGTCTGAATACAGCATTAAGAAAGGAAGTTATGTTTATACCACATAAAGCTGATATTGACTATATCATTTTTATAGTTAATCTATAACATTCCTTGTGACCAGGCAAATCTATCTGCAGATTTTAAAATCATTGCTTGACTGCCCTCTTGCAGTCTGCATTGAGATTGTATCTCCCAGGTACTTATTTAGGATTTTGTAGACCATGATCCTACACTTCTGTAAGCAGAGGAGATATGGCCCTTGCCCAAAGAGACTGTGTAAGAGCAATCCCCGTTTCCATCCCTTCTTATCAGGAACCATGATCTTCATACTGCTGGACACAAGTGTAGGAATAGCTCCCAGCAAAATTATTCCTGAAAATATAAGAATGACAATTATGTCATTTACATCACCTGGTGTTAGAAATTATAAAGCGAAGTTGTTAGTGTTCTTCTGGGGGTTTAGACCTCCTTATAACTAAGGAAGACAAGTAGGTAGCTCCAGAGGTAGATCTGCTACTCTAATGCTAGCTAGCTGGCAAAGTGGCAACTCTTGTCATCCTAAGTCAAGGGTCTAACATGTGAGAGGAAGTTCTATCTGGAGATATGTCTATCAAATAACCAACACTTGGAAAACCTTTAGATTAGAAATGAGATTCATCTAAACAAATAGAGGTGTCTGTCAACTGAGACTCTCTTCATTGTTAAAGGAGAGGTATTTGGCACAGTCAATGGAGTAAAGAAATCTCACTTGCCATTATGTACGGAGAGGTGAGGTAACTCTAGACACAGATATTGCAATATGCTATATTCAGGAATGAGGACAGATAAATTAACATATGACCTTCTGATGCAAAACCTAAATTTTTCAAAATAGTACATGTCCTACCGAGCAATGAAACATTGGTCCTAGTTGTAGGGCTTGTTGTTATCTTCATCAGCAATAAAGCTCAGCTGAGGTTTTTCTTTGTAATCTCCAAAACTTTCCACCGGTCTATTCCTGCTTTCCCCGAAGACTGTTCTTCCCACCCATTACAGTCCCGCTCTACTGCAGCTACTTATCACCCTTGATTAACCAGGCTAGCACTGTATGGAGGGAAGCATTTTGAGAGTTAGATCTGGCCAATGACAAGAAGCACAGCTGTAGAACACAACTCATTGCAAAACCCATTTTCTTGTCTGTCCCTCAACAAGCTCTTTATACAGATAGTTACCTCCTGCTTTTTCACTAATACCTACGTGTATCAACCAAGTCAATATGAACTAGCAAATCTATTTACTCAGCTGGGGTTAAATAAATAAATCATTATCCCTGGAGGTGTTCAAGGCCAGGCTGGACATGGCCTTGGGCAACCTGGTCTAGTCAGAAATGTCCCTGCCCATGACAGGGAGGTTGGAACTCGATGATCTTCAAGGTCCTTTCCAACCTAAACCATTCTATGATTCTATGATTAAATAAATAAAACATTAAAAAAAAAAAAGTAAATGTTCAAGAAGCACTCAGACACTTTTCTGTGGGCTACAGAGAAAAACTGCTAAGTGTCCTGGTTCCAGCAAGGATAGGGTTAATTTCCCAAGGAGCCGGCAGGGGGCAGGTATTCCATACCATGTGACCCATGCCAGGGCAATAAGAGGAGCTAGCCAGGGAGAGGAGAGCAGTTGCCACTCCTTGGTGAGCTATGGCAGTGTGGGTCTGGTTGGTGCGATTTGCGGCGGTACTGTAATTGCATCTTTATACCCCTTTATTGGCGTTATTGTTTTGTTTTCATCTTCCCTTTTGCTGTTCTGTTAAATTGCACTATTTTAACCCACGAGTGTTACCCTGATGATTTCTTTTTCCATGGCTGTGGGAGTTGCATGAGCGACTGCGTGATTCTTTGTTGCTGGCTGAAGCCAAACCACGACAGTCCCTTTTGGTGCCCAACGTGGTGCTTGAAGGGTTGCATTGTTAAAATTAATTTCTTATATGCATTTCTCATATTGGTTATATAGTTGCTGGTGGCAATGTTGCTTCGTTTGTTTGCGTGGCTGTGTTGGGTAAATTCTTATATGCTCTATGTACTCCCTGTGATGCTGTTTGTTATCTCGGGGAGAAGGATCACGGCTATAACTTTGCTGTCGTGTGCAATATCAGCTTATGATATGATAACATCACTATTGAAGTGGCTTTGTTGGGGTGTCTATGCAGTATTGCCGTCTTGTCCATACCTTGGTTACCATCTCTCAGAAGTTATTAATAATATCACCCAATCTATGGGAGAAACAGGGGGAGATACTTTCCCCAGCTCTTTTGCCTCCCTTTTCTCCTTT
>NW_009647215.1:28479-31370 GCF_000708025.1 Charadrius vociferus | reverse complement strand
AGCTATTCGTACCCCAGTGGCAGATCCTGGGGCTACTCAAACCCCGGTGACAGGCAATGCGGCCACTCAAACCCCAATGGCAGGCACTGCAGCTGAACCAGACAATCAACCTGTGCCAGTATCCATTGCTCCTATACAGAAGAAGAAACACACCAAGAAATCAGTTCGCATAGTAAGGGATGATGATGAACCAGGGCCATCAAAGGAAGAGGAGGAAGAGATGGAATCAGAGATAATCACCCGATCCCTATCCCTGAGTGAGCTGCGAGATAGGCGAAAAGATTTCAGTCGACTTCCCAGCGAGCACATTGTCACCTGGCTGCTCCTATGCTGGGATAACGGGGCCAGTAGCTTTGAAATAGAGGGCAGGGAAGCCAAGCAGCTGGGATCCCTGTCTGGGGAAACGGGCATTGACAAGGCGATTGGGAAAAAGACACAAGCCCTCAGCCTGTGGAGGCGACTCCTGTCAAGTGTGAGAGAAAGATATCCTTTCAGTGAAGATGTTGTATGTCATCCAAGCAAGTGGACCACCATGGAAAAAGGTATCCAGAACCTGAGGGAATTAGCTGTAAGGGATTTACTATGACCCAGATAACGCACAGTTACCCACTGATCCTGATGAAGTCCAGTGCACAAGGCCCCTATAGGCCAGCATCTCAGCTATGAGGAACAGGCGTATCCCTACCCAAGAGGGAGAGTACAGGGGATACACACCACAAAGGCACCCTGTGGTTTTACCTGCATGACAACGGAGAGGATATGAGGAGGTGGGATTGACAACCTACCTCGTCCCTACAGGCACGGGTACGTGAGCTGCAAGGAAGAACAATCACAAAAGGGGATCCCTCCAGGAAAAGTGCTGCTGCCGTTTCCAGCAGACAGCAGCCCAGGCAGAGTGGAAGGCTTAATCTCACCTCTGACCCTCTTGAAGGGACTTCCAAGAAATGTCTGCAACAAGTGAGTAACGGATACTATGATCAGGATTAGAGGGGCCCTGCCCCCAGCCAGGTGGGGGAAAGGGACAACCGGGTTTATTGGACTGTGTGGATTCGATGGCCTGGCACATCTGAGCCACAGGAGTATAAGGCTCTAGTGGACACTGGTGCACAATGTACCTTAATACCATCAAATTACAGAGGGGCAGAACCCATTTGTATTTCTGGAGTAACAGGGGGATCCCAAGAATTGACTGTACTGGAAGCTGAAGTAAGCTTAACTGGGAATGAGTGGCAAAAGCATCCCATTGTGACTGGCCCAGAGGCTCCATGCATCCTTGGTATAGACTATCTCAGGAGAGGATACTTCAAGGACCCAAAAGGGTACCGGTGGGCTTTTGGCATAGCTGCCTTGGAGACAGAAGAAATTGAACAGTTATCCACCTTGCCTGGTCTCTCAGAGGACCCCTCTGTGGTAGGGTTGTTAAGGGTAAAAGAACAACAGGTGCCGATTGCTACCACAACAGTGCATCGACGGCAGTATCGCACTAACCGAGATTCTGTGATTCCTATCCATAAGTTGATTCGTCAATTAGAGACTCAAGGAGTGATCAGCAAGACTCGTTCACCCTTTAATAGTCCCATATGGCCAGTGCGAAAATCTAATGGAGAATGGAGACTAACAGTGGATTATCGTGGCCTGAATGAAGTCACGCCACCACTGAGCGCTGCTGTGCCGGACATGCTCGAGCTTCAATATGAATTGGAGTCGAAGGCAGCCAAGTGGTATGCAACAATTGATATCGCCAATGCATTCTTCTCAATCCCTTTGGCAGCAGAGTGCAGGCCACAGTTTGCTTTCACTTGGAGGGCCGTCCAATACACCTGGAATCGACTGCCCCAGGGGTGGAAACACAGCCCCACCATTTGCCATGGACTGATCCAGACCACACTGGAACAGGGTGAAGCTCCGGAACATCTGCAGTATATCGACGACATCATTGTATGGGGTGACACAGCAGAAGAAGTTTTTGAGAAAGGCAATAAAATTGTTCAAATCCTTCTGAAAGCTGGCTTTGCCATAAAACGAAGTAAGGTCAAGGGACCTGCACAGGAGATCCAATTTTTAGGAATAAAATGGCAAGATGGACGGCGTCAGATCCCAATGGATGTGATCAACAAAATAGCAGCTATGTCTCCACCAACCAGTAAAAAGGAAACACAAGCTTTCTTAGGTGTTGTGGGTTTTTGGAGGATGCACATTCCAAATTACAGTCTGATTGTGAGCCCTCTATATCAAGTCACCCGGAAAAAGAATGATTTTAAGTGGGGTCCTGAGCAACGACAAGCTTTTGAACAAATTAAGCAGGAAATAGTTCATGCAGTAGCCCTGGGGCCAGTCCGGGCAGGACAAGATGTTAAAAATGTACTCTACACTGCAGCCGGGGAGAATGGCCCTACCTGGAGCCTCTGGCAGAAAGCACCAGGGGAAACTCGAGGTCGACCCCTGGGGTTCTGGAGTCGGGGATACAGAGGATCCGAAGCCCGCTATACCCCAACTGAAAAGGAGATACTGGCAGCATACGAGGGTGTCCGAGCTGCTTCGGAAGTGGTTGGTACAGAAGCACAGCTCCTCTTGGCACCTCGACTGCCCGTGCTGGGCTGGATGTTCAAAGAAAGGGTCCCTGCCACACATCATGCAACTGATGCTACGTGGAGTAAGTGGATTGCACTGATCACACAGCGAACTCGAATGGGAAATCCCAGTCGCCCAGGAATATTGGAAGTGATCATGGACTGGCCAGAGGGCAAAGATTTCAGAATATCACCGGAGGAGGAGGTGACGCGTGCAGAAGAGGCCCCACCGTATAATGAACTGCCAGAAAATGAGAAGATATATGCCCTGTTCACTGATGGGTCCTGTCGTATTGTGGGAAAACATCGAAAATGGAAGGC
>NW_009647215.1:23611-26530 GCF_000708025.1 Charadrius vociferus | reverse complement strand
CCCCCCTCCCCCTCCCACCCCCATATTCTCAAAATTCTTTATCCATGACCAGGTAAGAAGTGTGACTTAAGTCATGGGGAGTCATAATTGCCAAGATGAAAATAACATTAAATTATCCAAATACTTTCTTCTGTTGCAATGCAGAAAACTGCTGGGTTGCATAAGCACTTCATCCTTCATTTCAATATATGTATATTTGAGAGAAGAAGAAAAACAGCAACTAAAGTTTTGAGAATATAATCTATAAGTTCCTCTGTTTTAGCTTTTCAGTAGATCTACCAGAAGTGGCTGCAGCCCGTCCCTTTCAGAGGCCCTTTTGAACATTAAATGGTATTACTTAGCATGGCATTCTTGAGCCTATTGATTTGCTTTCATAGGAGTGCTGATCCTCTGCAGACTTGTATGAACATGATGAATCCTGACCAACCTGCACTCTGAGGCCTGATTCAGCATCTCTATTCAGTAGTGCCTTACAGATGGCAACTGAGTTGTGAAAGGACAGGAAACCCAGTTGTTTCAACTCCACAGACTTCACAGGTCTTTTGTAAAGGTTCAAAATCTCCTCCCCTGCTATTTTGCCACCTCTCTCAAATTTTTTATGCTTTGAATGATGTCACATGTTTGGAGAGAGAACCCCAGTTGTTTGAATTTCAGGTAGACCAAAGTGAATGACTCTCTTTTTATTACTAGTTAGGTCGAAGATTTCTAGGACAGAAAGGTGCCTTTTTGTTCTGTGTTTGCACAGTGCATTTCACAATGTCATTCAAGCTTTCAGCAGTGAGGTAAGGCAAGAATAACATGAGGCAAGACAATTTCTTCTCACATTTAAATATATGATCTATCTGATCACCCAGTTCACTGTTTGAACCAATTTTAAGTGATAAGCTATGTTACTCCACCCTCTTAAACAGCTGCTTGTACTGAGTAAAATTTCTTCCTGTTAAACTCCATTGGTTTCAATAGGCATTCAGCAGGGATAAATCTGGCCCTGCCTGTCTAACCTGTGCCTTGGACAAGCAGGTAGAATTAGGGAGTTGAATTAATTGTCTTTGTCTCAATTTGCAAACTGTGCACTAATCTGCACATTTAATTCTATCCTTTGCATATTATTTTCTGAGCAAGGACACAATTGGCTACAGATTTGACATCTTTGTGATAGTGAGTCTGTGGCAGAACGGAAAGGGGAAAGGAGCAGGGTCACAGAGAGGACAAAAGGAAAAAATAGCTGTCTAAATCATATATCATTAAAGTGATGCTCATTGAATTACCTCTCTCAGGGCCTGTCAAAACATGTGGTGCCCTTGCAATATGATGTGAATTAAATGCCTTCTGGCCCCTGAAATATTGTTTTCAAGGCCAAATGTGTACTTTCACAGTTTCCCTCTAGTAACTACTAAAAAACATTTGAAACATGCTGATTGATTCCTAAAATTAGCAAAACCAACTCAGAAATACAGCAATATGTGGTAACTGGCTTTCAAGGGAAAGACAAGGGACGTGCCTACTTGCAGGCCTTCAGTGATGGTCACTGGTAGCCCCATCCACTGAGAAATTAGTCAACACGACTAAAAGTTGCCTCGGAGAGAGAAAATCTAAGTAGAACCAACTCACTGAATCCTTTCAATAACTACAGTCTTACTTTGTCCTCTATGAGTGGGGAAAGGGTGGGAGACCCCATATAGATGTCAGATGCTCCACCTGCTTGAGGATGGAAGGTTCTTTCAGGTCTGCAGCCACCACCTTAGCAGACAGCCCATCTCAACAACTCTATGAAGTCTGCCTTCCTCCCAGAAGCTCAGACCATTGAGATACCAGAGAAACAGGCTTCTCCTCTCCCAGTTAAGTTTTAAGTTTTGGCTAATTGTCACCAATCAGGAGTTTTGACTGTGTTCACTGCTGCTGTTACATGGTGCTGCTGTTTGGTCGCTGACCAAAAAGTGCAAGACCTACTATATATAAGTAAAAAAAGTTGGTAACTACTTGAAAGATTTTTGTAATTTCAAAATTTGTCAGCTGTGTCCATCAAAAGGCACACTGATTTCTCAGCAGCTATGTGCAGCCTCAGGGATTTGTCCAGAAATTCTTATCTGCAGGACAGGGATAAATATCGTTAATCCATGAAGAGGTGAAATCTTACATACAGTGATATGCTGTCAAAGAATATAACTTTATGAAGAACAAATCTACCATTATTCATCTTAGACTTGTGAACATTTGCATGGGAGGGGTGTGACCTCACTGCCAAATTCAGATATTAAAATTTAATAATAATGTCCCTCCAAAATTGTTACATTTAACACATTCAAGGTAATAAGAACTGAGTTATTTCTTTCTCTTCCTTCTTTTTTTCTTCCCTTTTTTTTTTTTTTTTTTTGAGCCTGTGCGGTACATTTGGATTATGCATGTAAGATTTTCTCTGAGACTATATTACAGAATCACAGAATGGTCAGGGTTGGAAGGGACCTCTGGAGATCATCTAGTCCAAACCCCCTGCCAGAGCAGGGTCAGCTACAGCAGGTTGCACAGGACGGCGTCCAGGTGGGTTTTGGAGACTCCACCACCTCTCTGGGCAGCCTGTTCCAGTGCTCTGCCACCCTCAAAGTAAAGAAGTTCCTCCTCATTTTAAGATGGAACTTCCTATGTTCAAGTTTGTGCCCATTACCTCTTGTCCTATCACTGGGCACCACTGAAAAAAAGACTGTTCCCATCCCCCTAGCACCCTCTCTTTAAGTGTTTATAAGCATTAATAAGGTCCCCCCTCAGTCTTCTTTTCTCTAGACTAAAGAGACCCAAGTCCCTCAGCCTTTCCTTATATGAGAGATGTTCCAATCCCCTAATCATCTTTGTAGCCCTTTGCTGGACCCTCTCCAGCAGTTCCCTGTCCTTCTTGAACCGGGGAGCCCAGAACTGGACACAGTA
>NW_009647215.1:16011-23009 GCF_000708025.1 Charadrius vociferus | reverse complement strand
CCTCGGTGAATCCATGTTGACTACTTCTGATAATCTTTTCATCCAGGTGCTTTGAGATGACTCCCAGAACAAGCTGCTCAATCATCTTTCCAGGGATGGAGGTGAGGCTGACTGGCCTGTAGTTTCCCGGGTCATCCTTCTTGCCCTTTTTGAAGACTGGAGTGACATTGGCTATCCTCCAGTCCTCAGGCACCTCACCTGTTCTCCGGGACCTTTCAAAGATGATGGAGAGCGGCCCAGCAATGACTTCCCCCAGCTCCCTCAGCACTCGAGGGTGCATCCCATCAGGCCCCATGGATTTGTGGGTATCCAGTTTATCTAAGTGATCTCTAACTTGCTCCTCATCAACCAAGGGAAAGTCTTGCTTCCTCCACATTTTCTATGTTACCTGCAAAGTCTGGGCCTCCTGAGGACTGGCCTGAACAGTGAAGACAGAAGCAAAGAAGGCATTCAGCAGCTCTGCCTTCTCTGTATCATCTGTCACCACGGCACCTGTCTCATTCAACAGCGGGCCCACATTTTCCCTAGTTTTCCTTTTGTCTCCTATATACTTAAAGAAACCCTTCCTATTGGCCTTAACATCCCTTGCCAGGTTCTATTCCAAGGAGGCCTTGGCTTTCCTTGTTTCATCCCTGCATACCTTGACATCATTCTTGCACTCTTCCCAAGTGGTCAGTCCCTTCTTCCACATACTGTAAACTCCCTTAAGAAGTTTAAGCCCCACCTGAGCTTTTTCAGTAAGGCAAGTTGCCTTAGGAGGCACAGAGATGCCGATTTGGGCTGACAATATTTATGATGGCCACAGCTTTCTTGTTTTCCCCCTTTACCCTAACATAATTGCTTTTGAGTGGGCAAATCATGTTGTTCTCATCATAATGTCATTGCAATTTATGATTCCATAAGGCACTTGAATAGATTTTTTGGTTTTATATGCTTTGCATTTCATTTTAATGCCACCCAAGGACATTACATGCCTAAAGCTGTATGTGTTACTTTTTGTTAAATACCAATTGGTATAATCTTTTTTTTCCCGTTTCTTGATTATAATCAAGATGTGGTTTAGATTTTATTACAGGATCACTTTCCTACCTCAATTAGAGCCTTAAGGTTAATTTCCACTTATACTTCGCACTAAATGTCAAGCCTAATGCAGGTTTTACGTGAATATAGGGGAAAAAGTTTAAGCCCCACCTGAGCTTTTTCAGTAAGGCAAGTTGCCTTAGGAGGCACAGAGATGCCGATTTGGGCTGACAATATTTATGATGGCCACAGCTTTCTTGTTTTCCCCCTTTACCCTAACATAATTGCTTTTGAGTGGGCAAATCATGTTGTTCTCATCATAATGTCATTGCAATTTATGATTCCATAAGGCACTTGAATAGATTTTTTGGTTTTATATGCTTTGCATTTCATTTTAATGCCACCCAAGGACATTACATGCCTAAAGCTGTATGTGTTACTTTTTGTTAAATACCAATTGGTATAATCTTTTTTTTCCCGTTTCTTGATTATAATCAAGATGTGGTTTAGATTTTATTACAGGATCACTTTCCTACCTCAATTAGAGCCTTAAGGTTAATTTCCACTTATACTTCGCACTAAATGTCAAGCCTAATGCAGGTTTTACGTGAATATAGGGGAAAATCTACCCACAAGGGGCAGACATAGCCTTGTGGGAAGCTTTACACACACTGCCAAGCAAAATTTTGATGGAAGAAATGACAAATACTGCATGAAATCCATTGGGAGATTCATAGCAATTTCAAGTGAAGTGTACTCAGGTACCATGACAACAGTAGAAGATCTTACCATAAAAAGTATACTATATATAAACTGTAGATGAGGACTGCTCTGGCAGCAGCCAATCTACGTGTAATTCACCCAGTGTGTGGAAACTAATATTTTTAGTGAAGCATCCCTCCCACACTGTGGCTCTGCTCCCTGCAACCCAAGGAAGCATCCTGAGGAAACCTTTTAGAGAAGCATATGAAGTTAAAGGCTTTTATTGCTCAAAAAAATGTGGGTAATTATTATTTCTCCCTGATTTTAAAAGTTTGATTATTTCCCAGATTAAGATACTTTAAAGGCTCAAGGATCTGAAAAAGAAAAAAAAAATCAAAATGCTTACAATGATAAGATTGCTCATTAACAGCTTTGTAATGAATTTTTCTACAAACTATAGCATAATGTAAATAAGAAAACACTAATGTTACAGTCATTTTCTGAACACAAAAGCTTTGCCACATCCAAAATCTTAGATTTGTGAGCTGAATTGTATAACACCTCATGACAGCACATATTATTATCTCATGGAAAGAAACATACTTTTGTATGGAAACCTCAAAATAGCATCTTTTCTATAGATAGGTCTGGTTAGAAAATCCATATTTTTTTCACTTTAGAAAAATCCATTTTTTTATCCAGATGATTTTTTTTTTTCTTCATAACAGGTTGTTCTTTTTCCTGTAGAAATCTTTTTTCTTTCTTTTTTTTTTTTTTTCCGGGGAAAAAAGATATAATCAAAGTCTCAAATTTCAAGAATTTTCATGTAAAGTTTTCATTGAGCTCTACTTATGGGGGCAAAAAATGCAGCAATGGATATTATATTCATGCTCTTCATTTTTAATATTTTCACTCTCTTCTGGAGAATTATTAATAAAGAAGTACTCTCGATGCCTGTAAGAGGAAGTGAATTTTACCCTTGCCTTTTAGAAAGCACATGAGAAACTAATATGCAAGACAGTTACTGAGGGAGTGAAGTGTCAGCATGCAAGATTAAAGTATATGAACAAAAAAATAATTACTGCAGGCCTTATAAGATACTAATGTATATCTTTATTCATATCCCATTGCAAGCAACTGTTTTTGTAATAAAAAGAGCACACATACATAACCCTACATAAATATATACATGTAGAGTTATAAAATAATAATTTATAAGGATAACCCAATGGGAAACCAGTAGAGATATTCAGATTTAACTTACAAGCAGTAGCTGCAAAGCTTCAGTTCTGATATATACCTAAGGGGCAACATTTTAGAAAAGAACTAACAAGAAGATATTCTATTAATATTAATAAAGTTTTATTTCCAAAGGGAAAATATGATCAAGTGCTCTGCTTTCTAGGCTGCCTTTTTTTTTTCTTTTTTTTTTAATTTCTGTGATAGTTGGAAACAAAATTATCCTACTTTAGCCAATTGCTCCCTTTTCATATACTTCTGATAAACTTCATGAAAAAAAATAAGGTATGGTGAGTAATGAGGTTAACAAAGCCATACTCCTCAGATGATGTGTGATGAACAAGGCTTAGTGCCAAACATTTTTAGCCAAGTCAAGTGAGTCTATTCATGTTCATGTACCATAAAATCTGTTTTACAAGGATAACTACAACATTTGCATTAGAAAGGACCAAATGAAATCTTAAAATCTTTGTTTGCAGTGAACCTGAGTATTTCTGTAGTTATATATAAAATGAGAATGAATATTTTAACTTTACATAAATCTTGGCTCCATAGCTGATGAAATTTTATAATGGATTACATATTCTCTGGAGAGTCAGGAGGTCAAGATCTCTTTCCTCTTGTAGTAACACCCTATTCAAGGGCAGTCTTTCAAGGTCTCAGGCCATGAACCAAATTTCAGACATTTTATTATGTTACCCAAATTTAGAGGTTTTCTCTCTTGGCTTTACCTTTAATAAATCAAGAGCAACAAGCAATGCCTGAAGGCATGAGTTCATTTCAGATCTGTTAATTTTCATCATTTTGGATGCCTCTTTCTCACTGAGAGAGACAGACTACCTGAGGCACCGCTGGATGGTCACTGGAACAACTGGGTTAAAAACTTACTTCAAACTCTATAAATAAGAAAAATACCTACCTTTTCCTTCCTGCCTCCCTCTTTCTCTCTTACCTCAGGTCATGAAGAGAGACTCTGAAATCTTAAAAGCAGTTATGAATTGAGAAGTGGAAAAGAAATCATTGGGGGTTAAAGCATTTATAATATTCTATATTATTAAAATTTTATTTTTCCAATCTATTTGTGTTAACTTGTATTATATTTCAATTTCAGAAAAAGAAGTCAAGTACAGAAACTGAAATAAAAAAAAAAAAAGAAAGAAATAATTGTTCACACTGGGAATTACCTGAAAAAAAAATTGTTTGTAAATAGTTTTGATTTCAATCCCTCCCAGAAAACAATTTAAAAAAAAAAAAAAAGTCCTAATCAAAACTAATCTGTAAGTCTCCCATTCTTCTCTTTCCTTCTTTAAACCTTTAGCTAAGTAGATATTTCAGCTGCATGTCAAAATTGAAATGGCTGTGTTATTGATGAGCATGTTAATTCTGAAATCTGGAAGACATACTGGTAAACTTGATAATGAAGCTTTAAAATAAGGGTAGTCAAGATGTTCCTGAATGCAAAAGTTTTGTAAGAGATACCTTGAAAGAACATTAACATAGCTATTACCAAAAAGCCAAGGTAGATTATCTAAATATGCAAAGAGAGATTGAAGACACATAAAGTGCATTTAATGCAAGACCACAGATTTTGGAATTGGAGAGCTCAGCAGATCATATAGTCCTCTTCCCTGACATAGCACATGTCAGCTACACCCACTGGGAAAGCTGTATACCATCAGGAAACTCACACTATGGTCTGCATACCTTGGATCTTGCTTGTCAATTTTTCTGTGGACTTTTCCTGTTTCTCTTGATGTGTAGAGTCCAAAGCTGCCTCAAGTATTTCAATTCAATACTCTAGCAGTGTAGAGTAGATCAGAGTAATTACTTGTGCTACAGATGTCATTTCTATTTATATGTTACAAAGTCATATGCCACATTCACAATATCAAGACATTTTTGCTATCCTCAATAACTCTCAGATCCTTTCTAGCAGACCTAATGCCCTACAAGCTATTCTCTGATCTTTTGTTGTGTGGTTTAGCATTTCCACCGGCATACAGAAATTCATATTTAACCCCCTTTTACAGAAATTTTCAGTTTTTCAGGGTCATTCTCACTACATTTATCATGTAGGAAGCATGGGAGTGCAGACGCTTTGGCCCTCTCAGCACCGTTTTGACAGCTTTCCTTTCCCATTGAGCAGAAGAAAAGCTCTTGCCTTGATAATCCTTTTACAATACAACATACTTTAATGTATCATAGAATGGTTTAGGTTGGAAAGGACCTTAAAGATCATCGAGTTCCAACCTCCCTGCCATGGGCAGGGACACCTCCCACTAGACCAGGTTGCCCAAGGCCACGTCCAGCCTGGCCTTGAACACCTCCTCCAGGGATGGGGCCTCAACAACCTCTCTGGGCAACCTGTTCCAGTGCCTTACAACCCTCACAGTGAAAAACTTCTTCCTAATGTTTAATCTAAACCTGCCCCCTTCCAGTTTGAAGCCATTCCCCCTCGTCCTGTCACTACATGCCCTAGTAAAAAGTCCTTCCCCAGCTCTCCTGTAAGCCCCCTTTAGGTACTGGAAGGCTGCAATAAGATCTCCCCAGAGCCTTCTCTTCTCCAGGCTGAACAGCCCCAACTCTCTCAGCCTCTCCTCACAGGAGAGGGGCTCCAGCCCTCGGATCATCTTTTTGGCCCTCCTCTGGACCCCTGCTCCAGCAGGTTCATGTCCTTCTTATGTTGGGGACTCCAGAGCTGGATGCAGTACTCCAGGTGGGGTCTCACGAGAGTGGAGTAGAGGGGCAGAATCACCTCCCTTGACCTGCTGGCCACATTTCTTTTGATGCAGACCAGGATACGGTTGGCCTTCTGGGCTGCAATTGCACCTTGCTGACTCATGCTGAGCTTCTGGTTAGTCAACACGCCCAGGTCCTTCTCCTCAGGGCTGCTTTCCAGCCATTCCCCACCGAGCCTGTATTTGTGCTTTGGATTGCCCCGACCAAGATGTAGGACCTTGCACTTGGCCTTGTTGAACTGTACCTCAACCTTTTTATTTTTTTTTATGAACAGAGGTTTGCCAGAGTTACAAGTTTTACATTCATTTCTGAACTTGCATGTACATACAGCATTTAAACGAGTCATATGTGTACTTATACAAAACCTGTTCACATTTGAAGGTTTTTCAACACGAAAGAAATGTCAGGAGGAAGGTATAGCGTCACAGGAATGCAAGCTGGAGGGAAGTTCCTCCATCAAGAGGAATGCACTCTTTTCTTTCTGATTTCCATGACATAAACATATGCATATGTGTGCACACGTGTGTGTACCACACACACACACACATACACACCAGTGTCTCTCTGCAACCTACCAGACATAAAGCTGGCAAGAACATCTCTCCTGATTATTTCAACGCTGCAGGAATTATCTTTCTAATTTATCCATGTCTCTACTTCCAAGTTCAAGCTTTTTGTTATCACTTTTAAGCAATTCCACAACTTGTTCTCTCCCTATTTGTTCACTATCGGCTTTAACCTATTACTCCACCAAAATTCTCAGTTTAGAAATGAAGTAATGTATCCTTTCTCCACCCTTCACTTTTCGGTTTCCTCTGTTACCAAACTCATACTGTCTTTCAAGCTCCTGTATGGTATGTGCCTTTTAATTAATCTGAAAGATCAGTGATTTCTCTATCTAATTTGCTCTCAAAATCATGCACCTGCTTACTGCAAGCAATGAAACTATCCAGGACGACTTACTCTTCATTACAGAAGAACTGATGTTCATTCTACTGTAGAAGTACAGCACACACAACCTGAAGCCCTCTGAACAGTTGACACACCTACCCACAGCCAACTAATTTAATGCTGTACATTGTCCTCTGAATTTCTCTCTGTTTCTGATGACACCGAGGAAACAGAGGCTCCAAACTATAGACACACAGAATTGCACACACCTCTATGCACAAAGTAACCTAAGAAGGAATAAATTACTATCCTCTTAATTAGCCACCATAATGTAATCTTACTTGTTTCACCTTAAAGTCCTCAGCCACACTCATCCAGCATTGCTTAAAAGCTCATTGAAGGACTTA
>NW_009647215.1:0-13663 GCF_000708025.1 Charadrius vociferus | reverse complement strand
CCCCCGTGGCCGTTGGTCCCGCCCCTTCATGTCAGCTGCTCTCGCTCGAGCTGCCGGCGCCCTGCGGGTCCCTGTGTCGCCCTGGCGCTTCCCTGGCTCAAAAAAGCTCAGAAAAAGCCCCTTTTTCGCTGAGATCGGCCGGCTCCGCTGCGGACGTGCCTGCACCGGAGCTGTTCGTCTCGGCGAGTATGCAGACATACAAACCTGTCTGGTCCTATTAAATGTATTGCTTCCTTTGGCATATAGACTTTCCATCAGTCAGCCAAACTGTTCCTTATACACTTTGTTCCTATGCAATTAAATTCTCGATCCCAGCTCCCTCAATATTAACCACTTAGAAATGGACAGTACAGATCTATAGCAACTGCATGCATAGAGATGGGTAACAGTTTTGTGGAAGCTCATGTGTTTTCATATTCAAGGCAAGGAGAGCATCCCATAGTTGAAGTTTTTCTTCAGAACAATGTAAAATTACTCCGTGAACCTTCCTCAGTCTCTGAGAGTTGAAATATGAGTAGCAGAATCCAGGTTGTCCTGTTTGTTTGCGTGCACATATTTAAACACAAACCACGTTTTGGCTTTCTTTGCTGCCCCTGATATGACACTTACAGGAAGTGAACAAGTCAAGTCCACTGTGTCTCTGAAGCCAAGAAAGCTCACTTACAGAAATGAAGACTGATAACTACCTAGATGATCTTTAAGGTCCCTTCCAACCTAAACCATTCTATGATGATGATTCTAGAGGAGACCACTAATCATTCATTTAACCGCCGTTACACAGACTACACTGAAAGAAAATCTGAAAAAGTAAAATATGTAAACTAAGAGTCCAATATTATAATATTTCACTCTTACATGGCATTTTTTTATTGCAAGGAACCCCAAAGCACTTCATAAACAGCATGTACTAGAACCATGCAGAACATAGCTATAAACTTAAATATGGTGTGACTGCTCATTAGGGATGCTTTAGCCCAGATTTCCAAGCAAACACACTACCTTAATTTACTGTAAATTATTGTGTACATAGAGAGAAACACAAAAGCCAAATTTTCTTATACTTACAATTGGCATAGATGTTTAAATAAAATTGTCTGGACTTTCACAGATGACAACCATCTGTTAGCTTGCACCCATGAACATCAGGCCATAGTCAAAGTGTTATACTTTCTCTTATACAGAAATCTTCCCTATTAGCATTATAGAGTGAGGTTGGTTGTATTGTGCAGAAACAGGACTGAAGCTCAGGAAATCTGAATGCAGCATCTAACTCTGACCTAAGGTTGATTCACAGGAAATCTCTGTGGTCCCCTTTTCTCCTGTTGTCTCTCCTTTTGTTGTAATTTGTTTGCACAGGAAATTATTTCTTGTACAAACCTTGGAGCAGAGGCCAATCACCAGGATTGTAACATACTGAAATTACTATTGTTCTTGAATGAATTGTAGGTTGTTCTGTGAGGAAAAGATTTTAATGAAAAAATTTTTGTCATTGGAAGAAATGCAGGAAAAATGGAAAGCAGTCAGTATCTGGTAAAACAAAGTTTTAAAAAGCTTATTTTCCTCTTCTCATACAAGTCATTGAAGAAACAGAGAAGAGTTTGAATATGATAGAGTTTGTGAAATGGGCTGATACAGTATTCATGTGCAGATGGAGTAGTCATGAGAAGAAAGATGTTATTGATCAATCAAGACAGTTATCTCTCTTTATGGAGCAATCACAAATTATTAATGACAAAGAGATACATCTAATAGTAATGGGATGAGACATAGAAGGAAATTCCTCTCTGCTGGAGGAAAAAAAAAATTTTTTTTTGGATAAAAATCTTGGTAGTTGGATAGGTATCACAAGAGGAGCTGCATAATGTTATTTTTTGGGTACTTAAATAAATGCCGTCGCAGTGTAGACTGTATACATCAACTAATTGGCATCAGCTATAAACAGAGGTCTTACCACTCTGAGAGTGAACATTGTCTGCACAATATGCTGTTAATTTCAGTAGTTAGAAGAGGCCTAGCTAAGAAGCAAAGTTACTGAACCAAATTGCTCCTGTTTTACCTCAAACCAGGACACTGAATCAGCCTCAGAACATGATAGCTCCTCAGGTTTAATCTCCACAGAGCATGCAGACATGTGCTTCAGAGCCATTGGCTTCAATCAGAGCTGAGAACAAGTGGGCAGTTCTTATTGAAGTCAGTGGCTCTGAACCAGAAGTCAGTCTGACCTCGGTGCCTGGGAAGGTCATGGAACAGATCATCCTCAGTGCCATTACACGGCACATGCAGGAGAACAGAGTGATCAGGCCCAGTCAACATGGGTTTACGAAAGGCAGGTCATGCCTGACCAACCTGATCTCCTTCTATGATAAGGTGACCCACTTAGTGGATGAGGGAAAAGCTGTGGATGTTATCTACCTGGATTTTTGCAAGGCTTTTGACACCGTTTCCCATAGCATTCTCCTGGAGAAACTGGCTGCTCATGGCCTGGATAGGTGTACTCTTCGCTGGGTAAAAAACTGGCTGGATGTCTGGGCCCAGAGAGTGGTGGTAAATGGAGTTAAATCCAGTTGGTATCCAGTCACAAGTGGTGTTCCCCAGGGCTTGGTGCTGCGGCCAGTTCTTTTTAATATCTTTATCAATGACCTGGACGAGGTGATCGAATGCACCCTCAGTAAGTTCAGAGATGACACTAAGCTAGGCGGGCGTGTTGATCTCCTTGAGGGTAGGATGGCACCACCTTAGCACTTCTATGATTCTTTGATTCTATGATTCTACTCTGCTCTGTTGTGTTCTTCCAATCATCAGTCATCTGAAGTTCACCTCTACTAAAATTAATAGAGCTCTTTAAAAGGGAGATATTTTTTTTTTTTAATATGGTTAATGTTTAGCACTTTTTTACTTATATAATTGACTTAAAGATCTTCTGGCTGCACACTGGTTCCTGGGGGAGGATGTGCAATCTGAACAGCTCCTTAGTGCAGCAGGCTATTTGTGTTGGCACTTACCTTTTTAGTAATGTCAGCATCCATTTTGCGATACTGAGAACTAGACTATTAACAGAAATTCATAACAAGTGTTCAGTCTTCTTTCCCCCATGCATTTTGCAGCACATATGACTTCAAGCACCAAAAGTGTTCTTTTTCATTACAGCTGGCCATTTTACATGAAACCAGTGATTCAAATGGAATCCTCTTGCCTTTTGATGTAATTTGACTGTCAACTGCCTTCCTCTTCTTCCTGGAAGGGAATTTAATTTTGGTGTTTTGGGGTGCATGTGATCCACACAGTGCTTTGGGGAGCCTTTGGGCTGTAAGGAGTCACAGGAAATGTCATTATTCTGAAAAGAGGAATGCAATATTTACAACCACCATGAGATCTAGATTGCTTTCCTGAAGGTAGCAATGTACACACTGCTTGGGCTTCCCATTATGAGAGGTGGAAGGCATTTCTTTATGGAAACCATATTGTCTCTGTCAGCTGCTCAAATAAAGCAGATTCTTCTGAAAGTGTAACACTTCAGATATTGTTTTTCTTACAGTTACCTTTCAAGCCATCAAGCAGTGTTTCATTTTGTGCACTAAATGAAAGATTGAAAACCAGAGCTCTGTTTAATGAGATTAGCAGGTATTAGTTTGAGCACACTGCTTCCCTTTATGTGATAATTAGCTTGGATTAGACAAAACAGTGGGTAAATAAAGAAAATCTGAAATGCTGAGCAGGTAAAAAAAGTAGGAAAATCAGAGTATAAGAATCTCAAAATGAATATAATATGAATTTATCACATACAATGACAATGAAAAATAAGAATAGGAAAGTTTCTGTCAGCTCTATTCTCCTACCTTTACTAAACTTGCGTAATAGCTTACCTTATGAGCAGTTTCTTTTCTTTTAATTATACAGCAGGTACTATATTTAAGAAGATGTCCCATTTTTACCTGGTTTTAGATCCATATATTGTGTACCTCAGGATGAAAGTTATTCACTAATGTGCCATGCAGATTCCTTCATAAATTCTTACTCAGGATTTCCAGTAGTTAGTTCTTCATCATTTCATCCAGAAACATCTTTGTAGTCTAAAAGCTACATGGTATCTGTTGAAATCATACCCTGGAGTGGAATCCATCATCTTCAATAAGGCACATACAGCAAAGAGAGAGATAAAGGGAGGGATCCAAAACAACTTCAGTCAGATAGCTAGTCAAAAAGAGCAAGGTAAGTAAATTTTTAATGAATGATGGAGCTTTATAGACTTGTAATCCAAAGTTCAGAACTCTCTCTTGAAAACGGACAGACAGACCCCTTTTTCCAAGGGTCACAAGTCCTTCTTTTCTGTTTGAAGGATAGTCACCAAACTGCCAGATCATGCCCTCTTTGAATCTATAGTTCTGCAGTCAGGGTCAGGAACTTTATCTGTATCAGGGAGATTTCTAAACCATAGCTGTTATCTACCTCAAACATGCCCTAAACATCAAGGTACAAACTCTTCTTGAGTATTTCAGTTTTTTTTTCTTATGAAGCTGGTCTGTTGTGCAAAAAAAAAAAAAAAAGCCATATGCTTCAGTCACAAAGACTGAACAAGGTGGAGTTTAGGTCTGGTGCTCAGTGGCCCTTTGACAGACTCTTTTCCTCAGCTGATTTCAAATTAAAAGGCTATGTGAAGCCTTCAAAGAGAATTTTAGATTATTTAAAAAAAGAAAAAAAAAAAAAAAAAAAAGAGGCTCAGAAAATGCTGAAATTCCTGTGATGGCAGATGAGTGAGGGTGCCCACGTGTGTTGCTTTGGATTTAGGCAACAAAATTCCTTCTTCATCCCATTCTAGATTCTGGCATTCAAATTGGGTTTTGTTCTTAGTCCCTAATAGCAAGTCTATGACAAATCCACACATAAACTGGATCATAAATCCAGTTACTAGGCTTTATATTTTTAAGAGTAACTTATGGAAATATGATTATGTACTTGATATCTAATTCGCTTATTTCCTAGTCCTCTACTAACATTATGTAAATTTTTGTTTGGCTATTGCTTGGAAAAGAAACTTAATTTTCCTATGCTGTTTTTTAACCAGTTAGTTAACTAATTCTGAATCAATGTTCAAATCATTTTTCATGCAACAAATAATTTTTTGCAAATTTGTGATAAACATTATACTGATCATTTCCTCCTCTGGTCAAAAACTATTTGGGAGAGGAGGAGTTGTCAATATCTATACTATTGTACCTTATAACATGTTCGGGTTTAAATCTTACAGGGAAGGCGAGTAATGGAGTTAAACACAGAACAGTCCTTTAGGTTTTAAACCCACAAGAAAATATTTGCATGAGAAATTCTGTAATTTTTAAGATAATTCATTTTAGAACAGAAGAGCTAAAATAAACAGAAAAAAGATTTTTTTCAGCACATACAAAAAGGGAGATAAAACAAAATATAGAAATTAGACAAATTGGTAATCCTTAGTAATAACAGATATGATTTCAAGAAACCACCATCTGGGTACGTATTAAGGAATAAAGCAAATACATAAACAAATAAGCTTGTAATTATACACTTATGGAATCACAACTTCATAAAAAATACCTTTACACAACATCTGATAGTAATCCTGAAATAGGGTTTTAATCCTGGACATTCACAGTTGTACAATTCTAGGTCTTGGATTTTCAAAAACTTTCAAAGGCTCCATAAAGTCTTGTCAACATATAAACCATATTTAAAGCAGCAGGATGAGGGATATAAATACCTTTTGAGTATCTAAATTGCTTAGCTTCTCTAACAGTCATACCTTTTGCACATCAGGATATCTGGAGACACACAGTATGCACTGCAATAGGGAGATAAAAATCTCAATATTGGTGGACCATCTGTGGCGTTGTGTGGAATAAGGATGGACAAATTTCTCCTCCTGTCTCTCTCATATCTGAATTCAGGAGCTTCCTCAAGCACTGGGCATATCTATGACAGGAAAAGGTTTCATTTAGGTGTAGATGAGCTTGCATGTTTATCAAAATCTAGCTCATTGCTTTACAGAAATAAATAGACTTAAAATGCCCCAAAAGACTGTTCTGTCAAGCAAACATGTCCCAAAACTTTGTTCTTCAAGCCTGTGATTTTTAATCTTCTATGCCAATTTCATAAGGCAAAATAAAAACCTTCTGTCATGATTTAAAGACCTGAAGCAATGGAGAAATCAGCACACATCTACATGTATTGTTCTAACAGTAAACTTCCTTTAGGGTAAAAAAAGTCCATCTTATCTATTTCTCATCTGAAGCTTCAAATTGTAGGTATATATTAAAGATTCACTTTTCATAGCTTTCTTATGCATGCTGGTATATACAGGTCGCATTGAATATCTTGCTTTAAAATTTCCCTTGGATAAATTAAAGAATACTGAACCTCTTAAACCTATCAAACTTTGGCATGTTTTCTGTTTCCTGAATTATTTATTTTATACCTTTTTCAATGCTTTCCAATTTTCCAGCATTCCTCTGCAAATGTGAGAACTTCAAAATAATCCCTCCCCTCCGTTCTCCTCCTCGCCCCAGCCCAAGCAGGGAGCAATCCCATGGAGCACCATGAACACTGTCTTTCCTGGAGATCTTCCATGAAGACTGCGCTATCGTTGAAGGCTTACAGTGTGCAGGGAAGACCATACCATTCACACCCTTCTCACGTACTTCTTGGTGAGAAAAGAAATCCAGCTCTATTCTCACACCTCCCTTCTGGCTCTGCTTTTCCTGTCTCAGGAACTTCCTACTAATCAGCTTTTGGAGCAGTGAAATTCAGGGGAGAAGGGACTGTTGGTTTCCTGAACTGCTGAGAAATCAGTTCTGTCTCTGCATTTATTTGAACTTCTTTTGCTCAGGAATCAAAAAAAAGGTGTTTCTCCCTCCTTGGGTGAATCATCACTCTGGTAAAATATAATTAAATTATCATAACATTCTAAGCTGGAATACCATGTATCTTGTGAGGGGACTCAGGTACGAGTTTCATAACTGGTAACTCTCCAACTTTCATTCATGATGTTTACCAGACTTTCCCATTCACAGGTACAGCTGACCAAAATCATAGGCTGGAATTACTTTATTTTACTCTGCAGAGTACCCGGGGGGGCAAATTAATGAAAATTAACCAAACCAAAATAATACTTATGGTAGAATCAGAAATTTCATTGCATGGTTCTAACAGAATAATGCAAAAGTAGGATATCTAGACAGAGCACAAGACTCCTGTGCCAGGTTTGACCCTGTCCAGTCCCTCCATCTTTCATTTAGGGACAGGAGAGAAGAAAACTTGCCTCTCAAAAACTATATCATATAAGATGCATATCGAAGCAGAATTATAAAATAACTAGAAGGCAGATCTGAACTCACACCTCTGATTTTCTTGCCTTCTTGAGAGTATGTCAGCAGCAGTACTCCCTGAATGTTCTCTGAAAATAGGCTGCGTGTATGTGTAGAGATGAATATGTTTCAAATCTCAGTTCTTCACCAGATTTAAAACTAATACAGATTGACTTACAGCATTTTTTAAAGAGTATTCTTTCTCTATGTAGAATTGGGCCAATCAATCTCATGTGCAGTTTTGCATTTTGTCTGATTGCCTGAGGGTTGTAAATATTTATTTTTCTGTTTGTTTGACTTGAATATCTTATAGCTGAAGTTTTTCCACTTAGGGCAATTTTGACTTCTAAGAACAGGAATCCTTGACTTTGTCAATATCTATTAAAGAATAGATCATCATGATTTTTCTCCTATAAGGGGAAAAAAAATCTGTTGTAAAATAACACAACAATCATGGCACCATACTCTGAAGCCTCTTTATCGTTGAAATAGAAGCAATGAACTAGCCTAAGTTGGTAGTGTGTCTCTCTTAAATGATTTACATTTTTCTTCCAATTTTTTTGAATTATTCAGAATCATCTATTCCTTTCATAGTGTGCATTTTTGTTTTTACTTAAGCTATGATTCATGGCTGGGGAAATCAACTTTTAAGGTCATCTAGTCAAAACCTGCAGGTTCCTCTCAATCAAATGCTCCTAGATAAAATTGTTAGGACCAAAATATTATTATTTGTTTAAGAGAGTAAAAGGAGAGTCAGAAGAACAAGAGATATAATTTAAATACTTTACATATGGAATATAAGATTTTTCAGTAAGTACTACCTAATATACATGGAGAAAGGGATATACTACGTGTCTATCATCACTCCAGAATACTTCAAACACGCAGTGAGATAGGGATGTGCTATCATCCTCACTTTGCAGGAGTGAAAAGCAACTAAGTACAGCATCCAGAAATAATTAGACCCCTGAAGTGATACTTAAATAAAATGTATGTGCTTCTGAGCAAGTCTAACATTTTGAAAACCTATACTTATATACTTATATATATACTTATATACTTATATATATACTTATATACTTATAACCTATACTTATATACGATGACACAAAACTGGGAGGAGTGGCTGACACGCCAGAAGGCTGTGCTGCCTTTGGGGAGGAATAACCCCATGCATCAGTACAGGTTGGGGGCTGACCTCTTGGAGAGCAGCTCTGTGGAGAGGGACCTGGGAGTCCTGGTGGACAACAGGATGACCATGAGCCAGCAATGTGCCCTGGCGGCCAAGAAGGCGAATGGCATCCTGGGGTGCATCAAGAAGAGTGTGGCCAGCAGGTCGAGGGAGGTCATCCTCCCCCTCTACTCTGCCCTGGTGAGACCGCATCTGGAGTACTGTGTCCAGTTCTGGGCTCCCCAGTTCAAGAAAGACAGGGAACTGCTGGAGAGGGTCCAGCAAAGGGTAACGAAGATGATTAGGGGATTGGAACATCTCTCCTATGGAGAAAGGCTTAGGGACTTGGGTCTCTTTAGTCTAGAGAAAAGAAGATTGAGGGGGGATCTTATTAATACTTACAAATACTTAATGGGAGGATGCCAGGGGGATGGGAGTAGTCTTTTTTCAGTGGCGCCCAGTGATAGGACGAGGGGTAATGGGCATAAACTTGAACATAGGAAGTTCCATCTTAACATGAGAAGGAACTTCTTTACTTTGAGGGTAGTGGAGCACTGGAACAGGCTGCCCAGAGAGGTGGTGGAGTCTCCCACTCTGGAGACATTCAAAACCCGCCTGGACGCTGTCCTGTGTAACGTGCTGTAGGTGACCCTGCTCTGGCAGGAGGGGTGGACTAGATGATCTCCAGAGGTCCCTTCCAACCCTAACAATTCTGTGAATTCTGTGGATGACTTTGGCACAACCTCAACAAGAGAGGTGTGGAGCATTTCTCATCCCTCAGATTTATTTAGGTCTGCCTCCCCTTATAACTAAGAAAAACTTCTGTGGAAGGAGAGACACAGATTTGCATCATTTCAGTCTGCAGAGAAAACTGCTCATTTCCTAGGAGAGTGCTCTATGCATTCTCTCTATGAGGAAGCTGCCACCATTTCCATCCCTAGAAGGCTTATTTCAAAAGAAGTTTGAAACAGAGTTCTTTGGAAGAAAAAACATAACTTCAGGTGAAGGCTGAGAATCATGAAACCACAAAATTTTTCCTGATTCTGGTATGAAAAAGTCATCTATCTAGCATCTAACATTGCTGGGTCATCTAACGCTTTGGTTAGAGTGACCCTTAGCAACTTGCCTGTATTTAAAGAAGTTTGTACAAAACTGCAGAACCTTTTAAGATTTACAGTGTCTCAAGCTAGTAATTTCTTTTTTCATTTCATTTCCATATGTGCTCGGTACAGAGCATCTTGTAACAAGTCACTTCTCCGAGAGCAATTTCCAAATCTCCTTAATTTATACAGAGGGTCTGGTCCAAGAAACACTTGTACATTTAATTGACTTCATGTGAGTAACATGGCAGTGCAAAAGTTGAGTATAATTAAGTAAAACTGAAGACATGAATAATTACAAACTTGATCTTGTGAATTACAATATTAACTAATCTTTGAAACTTTATTTCCACATTCTGCTTTATAATGGCAAAGCATAAATAACCAGACAGAAGAGAATTCACAGACCACTCTGCTAAAAGTTGTTGACAAGATAGATTAAATTATTTTTTCTTTTTACAAAGTCCAGCTGGTGTGATCTTGGCCTTCAGTACCTACTAATTAAATGGAGAAATGTTTGAGATAGATAAAAAGTTAATTTACTAATTAAATGACAAGTATGCTTTATAAATTGTCTCTTTGGATTATTGTGCGTTTAGAGAATTAATTAACAACACAATCAGGCTGCAGTTGTGAGATGCCAATATGGATGTGATCTGAAGATACTTTCACTTCTGTTTTCTATCTCAGTTTTTACGACAGCTGCACCATAATGAAGATGCTTGACTCTTTTAATTTGTCTTTGTAAAATTAAAATGGGTTTGTGGTTTCTTGCTCACTGGGATCACAGACAAAATGGTACATTTAACAGTACATTTCTTATCAGTCGACACAGGCATAGTGCTGTATTAGCTGCCATTGTTCTCGATAAATGGGGGCTATAAAATTGGTTATCATTAGGTTGTGTTCTTCTGGTAAAGTATTTTCAACAGAGTGTAAAAATGAAAGTATAAATATAATTTAACTGACATTCAGTTAAAATTAATATTAAAATATTTGTCATTTCTAAACAATGTTAACGAGTGGTGTCCTTATTTTAAATGTACATCAATAGGTTTTTGTAGATATACCTAAACTAGCTAAAAAGTGGCTAGTTTCAGAACTGCTAAAGTATAATGGAGTTAGCATATGAACTCATGGACTAATGGCCAAATGATTATTCACCTTTCTCAGTGTGTCTGGCAAAATTACTATTGGGCAAAAATAATCTTTGTTGATTTGTTTGACTTTTGATGGCAGATATATATAAACTATATATATCTGGACGGGCCTGACTGATCTCTGGGTTTGCCCCTTTGAATGTTTTGTTTTGTTTTCTGGTTGAAATTAAATGCAAATATTAACTTGCAGTCAAATCAAAAGCCAATCAGAATTTACTACCTGATGTAACTCCTCCAACAGTCAGAAAATAATTTCCAAGAAAAAAAGCAAATTCACCTGGCCCTAATCAGCTCTTGAACCACTGAGCAAACAAGGCGGTTTCTCTCCACAGGCAGCTGTAAATATTTCCTTGCTTACCACTTTTTATATTCACAATTATTGTTAGACCATCATGTATTTTTATGTTGACATTTTTACACCCTCTGTTTCATAAACCAAATAGTTACTTTTAAATTTTAACAATATTTAGTGTACGCCTATGGATGTGTGTGTGTGTTGTTCCGCACTAAAGGAAGAAAACTGATTACTTTGCACTCAATTTACTTTGATTTTCTGTCTAGTCTATTGGTGCCTACAGTAGAAAACAGTAATAAAACATTTATAAAATCATCCCAATACCTTCTACAGGGAAATACAGTGAGGCAGACTGTCTCATAAATTGTTTAGAATAATGCAGCGCTCCAGTGATTTAGCCTGATTTGTTTGTTTGTTTAAAAAAAAAGAGAAAACCCACAAAACCTGCAGATGGTGATTCCTGTCTTTTATGAAGAGAGTAGTGAATGTGTGCACTTAAGGCAAAAAACAATAAGTCAAAGTACCTTTTAATGTTCTTGCAGACAACGCAGACGACATCACATTATCAAACAGACCAAGAGCCAGAGAAATTAGAAGGAACAGTGTATCATGAAATGCTTCATCTGTCTTACTGTGTGGATCAGTGACAAAATGGTATTGTGTGCTGGCAGCTTGATTTCTGACATTGACTGGGCTGTATGAAAGATCACATCCCCAAACATTTCTGTCATATTCTCTTCCAGATTGTAGTATATTAAACTGAGGAAATAAACCTGTTTTTCTAGAGATCATAGATTCATCAAAATTAAATATGAAAAAGACCTGTTAGTGTAAATCACTTGCATTATCCCTGAGGTATATTTTCCAGTACTTTTTACAGTCCACTTTGAAATGACTCATGCAACAGTTTCCACCATTTCTCTCTAGAGATCAGTCTACAGCCTAATAGATCTCACTTACCCTTGGTTTCAGCCTAAATTTTCCATTACTCATTTAGATTTTTATTTTTTTTCTGGTCATCTGGTAAGGCAGTTTGAGGTGTCTCTGTGAACCCAACCAACAAGCCTTTGGAGGCAAGCTAAGGGCTATCAGGAGGGCAGGAGGTAGCCACAGATTTAAAGGGATTCCAGCAGGTTTTCTAGGGATTCACTATCCCTTACTATTGATTTGCCAGTTTGGTTCAGAGATGTATACAAACGTGACTCCTGGCCTGATGGACTCTAAGGATCTAAAGCCCTAATAGCAACCTAAAATATTTTCTAATTCATATAAACAGTTGAGAGGGATCACCATAATAATGGAGCAGAGCAATGCAGGTTTCACGATTTTTCTTCATCTACTCATCCCATCCTTACATCCTGCAGAGCAAGAACTACATCGATGTCTATATAGACATATATATGCTATAGGTCATACATAGCCTCTTAATGATAGGGCAAGCTGAATCCTTGCACTTGCCCCTCTGATTCAGTCTGGAGCCTCCTGGCAGCACTCCAGCAAGATGTGAAAGATGGGGCCTGATGTGCACGTTAGGAAGTAGCTACAGCAGCAATTGCAGAGCAGCGATTTGCACTGATGTTCCCTGTATTGCCACCTCACCTAGCAGCATGTCTAGGGCCAGACACCACCTGCAGAGTTGCTTTTCTCCATCTTGTCCAGGATCTGGACTCCTACCTTGTGAATACTTTTCAGGTAAGACTTTCTGAAATATTGGCATAAAGAAGATGCAGCACAGGGTTATAGGCATCCTATGGTGACACAGACAACATGCGGGGTTTCAGCTTGGATCCAGTCCACAGAAACCCCGTCTACCTGCATAGCAAACCCTTGTAAGCCCACATGGCCTTCATTAAAACTCTCACTGAAATTATGGCATATTGTATTATGTTTGGTAGGCAGAGTTAATAACAAGCTTTCTCCACCTAGAAGCCTACAACATGAAAAAAAATATGGAAAGTAAACTTGAATGGAAGAACATACTTTAGATTTAATGTAGTTGTGGCATACAGGGATAAATTGATTTTTCCAAGGTAGGGAGTCTGTAGCACTGTCAGCAATTAAATCAGTGCTCTCAGGTTCAAGGCCAGTATCTAAACTATATGTGCCACCTTAGTCTCAGCAAAATGTGTTTTTCCTTTTCCTTGTTTCCTGCTTCAATTCACACTCACTTTTGAAAATGAGTTGCACTCTTGTTTGGATACACTTAGGGGACAAAGTTCTTTCATGAAGGCATTGTTTGGAATAAAATTATCTCAAGAAATACATGTATGGAAGGAGCAATTTGCTACCTAAATTTTCAAAAACACCTCTGCTTTAGAGAGCACTGAAAGTAAAATACCTGGAGGAGAGATATGTGCATTGTGAAAAATCAACAACATCCTCCTTGTGTGACAATTAGAAAAGAATCCAAAATATTTAACAAAATGTTTTGAGATAGTTGGCAGTTCGCAGTTCATGAAAGAGAAGATAATCAGCCACAAACCATTCCATCTTGGACATGTATTTGAATCACCCCATAGGGAGTGTTAGATACAAGTTAATGGGAAGCAGAGAGAGTCAGTGGGGAATGCATGTCCATCTGTCCTGGTTTGAGGTAAAAC